>NW_015387257.1:236247-279783 GCF_001527695.2 Protobothrops mucrosquamatus | reverse complement strand
TGGATGATAACAAAAATCACTCTGATAGTCTGCATTCCAGGAACTGTCTAGTCAATTTAAAATAATCCCTGGGTAACTTTAAAATTTGGACATAAAAATGTCTGCTGCTGAAGTTCTCTGGAAAGTTCAGTCTAGGTCATGTGAAAGGGCAGCAATGTCTGAATATTTTGGAATATTTTCTGCAAAGTTTAGAGCTAAGGCGTGACTAATATATTTGAAAAGCTACGCCATCTCTTTCTGGTGGGAGGAGAAAAGTGGATATATGAACAAAGAATGCTCTTAAAATCTGAGATAGCTGCTTATCAGCACAAAAGTATTTCAGACTTATCAGACTTATAAATGAAGAAGATGGATTTAATACTGAAATCTGTCTACATTACCAGGCGTATATCAGGGACCTGAGGTACCTTTGCTGCTATCCCCCCCCCTTTTCTCTTCATGGAAAGAATGCTATCTCAATGATCTGTTGGGTGAGAAGCTCATCTTAAAGAAAAATGAACAGTGAGTTTTTAGGCTCATTTTAACCAAAGTAAGATGCTTTTTCATTTTGTAAAACAATATATTATTTCATTCTCATGGTTGAAGGCACTAGGGCCTGGCAAGGTTTTTTTTTTAAGTTCCTCACTGTGGCTGCTACATACATAGTCACTTCCTTTTTGTCTTGTGATGAACTAAGCAAACCAGACTCCAACAGGAACCCTCCACATACTGGTGGCTATTTCCACTGTAGTATGTATTTGTCATGTTCATCTTTCTTTCTGACAGTTCATCTTCATCTGGTTGTACGGCATGGATCAAAGAGAAATTATCATGAAAAACCTGGAAAGGATCAGAAACAGAAACCTCAACAAAGAAGAGTTCACAAACGAATATTTGGTAAGCAAGCTGCAGCAATATTTCTGAGCATGGTTTCATTTTAAAGGAAGAATTAATTCTGTGTTCTAAGAAGACCACCCTGTTGGTTTAGCTAATTCATGCTTGTAAGGTGTTTTTTCTTTGCTTTTGTTTTTTTGCTATGCAAGCATTTAAAATAGCATTGAAGGGGACAAATGGGAACTGCCTGAACCTTAAATTACTTTAAGGTTCAAACTCAATCCTTCCTGTTTTTCTTCGTGGGATTGTATTAACTGAACAATAGTGCTAGCTCGATTGCAAAATGGTTGGGAGAGTCACTTGTTGAGATGGGCAGCTATAGAAATCAATCAATCAAACAATAAATAAAGATAATTTTTCCACTATATGGAGGACAAGAAAGAGCATGTCAACGCTGCAAATACTGTATATTCTTGATATTATAAGTGACCTGGGAGGGCCCCAGTTACTGTTGACTCAAGGTTGTAGGGAGATTTCCAACTAAATGCTATCATTGTAGGGCTCTTCCTGAATTCGTTTGCCTCCTTGCTGCTTTTATTCACTTCCTCTCTTTCAGTGCGATCCATACATCCACTCAGAAGGAAGAAATTGCCCCTCCTTCTGATTCAAATTCAAATAGGTGAAGAGCCAGAAGCAGGGCCAGGGTTTAGCAACAGCAACCTCTTCCCACCTCAACCCCCAGCCCAAGGAGAAGATTATAATTTTAAAAATAATGTTTGCATAGTCTTGAAGGATGACTAGCAAGAACCAAACCAAAGTAGTCTTAGACTATCAAAGTCAGATTTAAAAAAACATACATAGGAAAAAGATAACAAGAAGTTGAAGACTATGATGACTGTGAATTGAGGCCTTCGATTTAATAACAACTTGTCCGTGTTCCAGTATACTATAGATTGAAAATTATGTTTTGAGGAGTCCATGGCAGTTTTTAGTAGGTCACTAAGGGTAATTTATTGAAGGATAGCATATTCATCACTGTGTCCTCGTGTAAATAATAGCTCTAATATAACTTCAGCTTGTATGAACGCTAATACTTAAATTTGAGAGGCAGTGGATAGTGCATATCCTAGAATGTCTCAGATTCCTTGGCAAGAAATGATTGGAAAATATAAATATCTTTTCATTAATTTAAGAAGAGTTGCTTTTCTACTGCTAAAATAAAAAAAAGACTTTTGCAACAGAAACTGGGCATGGCACTGATAGATATCAGAGTGCTAGAAATTAGAATTTTGTCTTTGCAAACAAACCCATCTAGTTTCCAATAGCTGTATTAAATAGTCCACCTCTACAGAAGAATCTTTGTGTATTGTCACCCTGTGTTCAGTGCCTACTAAGAAATCTATAATTACCAAGTACAAAGAAGGGCAATATTTTATCTTCTTGCTTTCATAAATATGTTTGTATGTGTCTATGTCTATGTGTCTGTGTGTATAAATGTGAAATACATATTAACGTTCTACATGGTTGAAACAACTTTTCCTACATTTGATGCTCCCCAGATATACTGGAACTGCTTACCTTTTTAGTCATATTCATTCAGGTAAGCCCATTGCCTAAAGCAACGATGCCAATAAATGTTACTAGTCAATTGCAATGCTCTTCCAGAGACATCATGCCCTGTTTCCATTGGCTCAATCTTCGAGTTCTGTTAGTTGGTTTCCTGCTGCAGCTTGTAGGCCTGGAGGTGGTTGTTTTTAGCCTTCAGGTCTTTACAGTCTTTTGCAACACTGGTGCTTGTTCAGCTTTCCTTGTTTCTTAAATATGCTGCACAGATATTTCCCACTCCGCCTCTTGGAGGAACTGACTTTGAGACTGTAAAAATTCCTACCTTGAAAAAGCTGGGTAGAATATCATCTGCTATAATAATGCACTAGTTGTTGTACTATTGGATCATCAATGTTCACTGATGATTCACTTATGACTAAAATATTCTTAGTGTATTTTATGAAAATGCTCCAGAAGTGTTGGTGGAAAAAGCTCTTCATTGCCACCCTACAATGCCACCAAGCCTGATAAGCACAGAATGCTGGAAAAAATGGTGGTATTGTTTTCCTTGAAATCTATATCAGTTTGAACAGCATAAAATCAATCAGTCATTAATTGTTTTCATTTATTCAAACAATACTAATTTTTATTTGCTTATTTTTGTTGCATTTCTTCTGGTTCAGTTGTTTATTTCTAGTATTTGACTTTAGCTACAGGATGAAACTGGTGATTGATGGATATAGCAATGGAGGATTTCCAAGCAGGCATGCAAAAAATACAATTTACAATTAAAGGCCAAGTGTTTGTTTTTACTATCAGAACTGAACATGATCCATTTCTCCAAATTATTTCAAATATTTTAAGGCCACTGAGATGATACTGAGTGTCAAAAATAGTTCTTGATCTATTGTGTGTTGACCAGGTATGGCAAGGTCAGAAACAAACAGCCTGAAACCACTAAATGACCTGTTATAACAACAAAGGATAGATGTCAATTATTATTCCCAATCCCAAAGCAAGACATTGTTAGCTCAAGATAAACTACTGGCAGTAGAAAGAGGTGCAAGAATTGAATCATGCTTTTATTATAAATATGGCTTGCATTTTCTTCTCGGTGATTGCTAGATTTCTCAATAAAATAGTTTTTGCAATCATCAGAATCTGTTTGCAATCATCAGAATGTATGTGTTTGTCCTTGAATCACTTCCTGCAAAGCTTCCGGATTTGGAACTAGTCAGGAGAAATCTGAGATACTGCAAATGAAAACACTAGACCCATTTTATCCAAAATGGGAGTAACATATTTGATTCACTTGGATTTTCAGAGGAGAATTTTGATTGCAGAAAATTCTGTTAATATCCATCTTCATTTTCTACTTCCTTTTTTCCCTTTAATTATACCCTTTGAAATGGACAAATAGTTCAGTTTCATATTTTCAATTTTTTCCTTATATTCAATCCTGTTTTCAAATCAAAGTTTTTCAGAAGTAGTTTCCCACTGTCTCCTTCATAGGACTAGAGAGAGTGTCTGGCCCAAAGTCACCCAGTTGGTTTTGTCCCTAAGGCAGGACTAGAATTCACGGTCTCCCTGTGTCTAGCCTGGTATCTTAACCACTACATCAAACTGGCTCTATTTTTTAATTTTAATTGGTTTTAAATTACTGTACAGATACATATTAATATTCAAACATATTCTTTAGAAAAGCCAACCTTCGCAGCAAGGAAAAGTGTCATGGTAGTAGGCTGAGAGTGGAGGTAAATGTTCATGAAACCTTAATAAAGGCAAAATGGTAGCTTCTGAAAATGAGTAAGCCAGTGTCTGCCAAGAATGTACAAACTGCCTACCAAGTGGAGCCTGTGAATAAATCTCAAATTTGAATGAGTCATTTTGTAGCCACCTCCATTGGTCTCTGAAAATTGTGATGGAATGGAAAATCTCCGTCAGCACTAATAGAGTTGGTGTGTTTGTGTTGGATGTACAGGAGCAAAATTTGTGTAGACAGACTGATGTTCTTAAGTATACTATCCACCTCATTGCAGATCAGTACTAATGATGGCAATGTGCTTCAAATACCAACTTGTTAATATATAGAATTAGATAACACAGAATTATTATTATCTTTTCTAAACTGCATTCTTATTGTCATTTGCTATATCCATAACCTTCCAAAAAACCTTCCTTCAACCACTTATGTGTGTGTTGTTTTCTCCAAAATGTCATTGAGATGTGATTCCTAGAATTTGAGCCAGCACTGGCTACACTGGCTGGGAATTTCAGGTAGCTGTGATTGATGAGGGAGAAAACTTATATAAGCCATTTTCTAAACCATATGGGAGAAGCACTTTTTATGACTGCAGTTAGAAAACACCGAATGGGCAGTTTGTTCACACAATCAGTTTCCCCATCAAGTTGTATTCTCATTATTTTATGCTAAAAAGCAGTTGAAACAGGAAGTAGGTGCTATTTTAGAACAGAAATTAATTAATTAATATGTGGCACTTGTACTACATACTGTGGAATCCTTTTGTCTTGGGGAGATTAAAATTAAAAAAACAAAAAAATACACAGGCATCCTGAATACAGAGAAAGCTGAATGATGGTGATCAAATCATTCTGTTTAAGTGCAGCCTAATATATTTTATTCAGTATAATATTTGAAAAAAATATATATTTTGCTTAGATACAGTACATGTTTACAGGCTTATATTCTAATAGTCTATTGGTGCTTCAAAACTAGGATTTAGTTGTGAAGATCTTCACTCCTTTATGGGAGTTCAGATAGTATCGTTTCTCATTTATTCACCCCTTTCATTCTCATCAATTTTTTTATTTGTGCTAGGATTATGTTTTACAGCATGAAATGATCTCTATATGTACGAATGTTTGTCACCCAGAACTCTAAGCAATAGTTAGACTGGCAGGGAGTTGACTTTGAACTAGTGTTGACTCAAAGGTGTGAGGCACCGTAGAACACATTGTTTAATGGTGCCAACACTGCCAACACAAATATTTGCATTTTTAGAATGATTCAGCACCCTAGGCCAGTGCCTCCTTAGCCATGACCTAAAGCTGGCCATGGGTTCAACATACCTGGAAGACATTCTGGTTGGGGAGATCTCTGTTAGAAAATGCATCCATCAAAATATTTTTTTAAATGAATACATGCAGATTGGGGGATTGGATTTTCTTCATCCACTTCTCTCTATAAAAACATTTATTTTCCTTAAAGCAAATGTATGCATGGTTCATTAGCTATACATAAAGTAAAATAATAACAACAAACTGGCTGTGGAAAAAGAAATCATTCACATTTTGCTTAGAAGGCCATATGCAAAATCCTTTCCTGTCCAGCTGCACCTAGTTATGGTTCACTGCCACTAGAGCTGGGAAAAAAAGTGGGTGGGCCCAGGACACTAAAGAAATATCTGCAGTGGTTTTCAAGATATAGCAATGGATCCTGTCCGTTAAAATGCTGTCCAATAAATATTCTTCTCCCTTTTCCACCTCCTTGCATAAAAGCTATTTTTATCTCCATATCATATTGTATCTCAGAGAAAGAAATTTATTCTAGGCAACACCAAGTTTTAAGTGCTTATGACACTGAAAAAAAACCCCATGTGATAACTGCAGTATCAGTTAGAACAACAGTGTAACTTGAAGATCTGGTTGAAATAAAATTGGAAAGATTTAAATCAGCAAACTTTCTTTAATTAAAATCATATAGTCCAATAACCCACCTTAGGCTGTATCCACTCTGCACTTTTAAGCTGTCCCTGTCCTGTGATGATAGCAGTTTAAATTTGAGCCAGCTTAAGACTGAACAGACTGAACAGCTTGGAAAGGATTCACCTCAGATTTCACCTCCGAACATCTCTCCTTGGGCAATTCTGCTGCTGCTCTGCTCTTTTTCCTTTCTGCTCCTGGAAAATAATAGCCAATTGCTTTCCTTCCTGTGAGTGGATCTTATTCAATGCATGCGCATGTGCATATACTTTATATGTATATGATTGTATGTTTATAGGTATGTCTATGTTTATACATAGACAAAATTATACACACACACACACACAAAAAAATTAAGGTAAAGCTTGAAAATGCACATATTTGAAGGCACACCACCTTCAAATTTTTACTGATGTGGTTACACAATTATTTCAGTGCCACAAAAGTTAGAACACTCTCTCAGTGTGCAGAAAGTTCCTGGTTCCAAACCCAGTGGAAATGCTGTTATATTTTTTATTATTCTTTCCAGGGATGCTGCAATTAGTTGCAGAAAATAATGAAATTGTGCAGCCCCCTCTATTTATTAAACGAAACAAAATACTAAGGGAAAAAGGGAGATCAGGCAACTAACAATATTTGCTTGTTGATTATAAACTTGATGTATGTTTTTTGGTATAACCAGCAGATAAACGTGGTCTATAATGCGATGCACATTAAATTTTATGAGTGTTTTTTTTAAAGTTTAGCTTTTAATCCTCTTTTGTACATAGGATTACAATTTGATATCTGCAATACATAGCTGAGCTATTACAAACAGATTGATTTCTATTCATATTAAATTACATTGTGATACTCTACGGGGATCACTACTATCTCCTTTAAATTTTTATGAGCTTCTTCAATCTAATTGCAAGTGTTGCAAAAGCGGGCATCAAATATAGCTCAATGTAAAGGAAACAGGGCTTGTCTTTCCCACTTCTAAAAGCTGCTAGATGCATTTGGGCTTACTAGACAAGCAGTTAAGTTTTGACCCATAATCACATGGGACACCGATATGGAATAACCCTAATTTGAATACAGAAAGAAAAATGTTTTATGGGAACTCTTGGTTCAAGAAAGGGTTGATACCTTGAATCAACTGATTCTTAATAGTTGTTTTAAGGATGCTGAAAGGCTACATTTTAAATGTGTATGTATACAATTAAAACATATAGTATAAAGCAGTATGGGCCAGGCATTTTAGCAGCTCAGGCATTTTATACATTTTTTTAAAAAAAGATGAAAGTTATTCATCAGAAAATCTTTTTCCCAATTTATTAGACTTCTCAAACAATGTTGCCCCGTTACCAATATGGGCCATTATTTCATGAGTGCAGTGCATGACAATGTCCTCCCACCTACATGACACCCCACCCCACCCCGCCATCCTGTGCAAAACTGCTGCAATCCAGACTGGAAGATGAATATGTCCATTCAGATTTTAAATCATAGGAAGAAATGTATAAAATTTTGTACCAATTTTGGCCATATCATGCTGCCGTGTTTTTAAAAATCTCAGTTAAGGAAACTTTTGCCAGTGGCAAAGGATTTCTTCCCTGTGCCCTCCTGTAATTCAATTCCTATTGCTACCATTGCCTATCCTGTAATTTTTCAGAGATTTGTCCTGTTAAGTCTCTTAAAAAATCACCAAAAGTAGGAAAATTGAAAGCAAATAGTAAGCTTGGGTGTCTCTAGCTTCTTGCTACAAGCATAATTTTGTGATGTGACTCATTTGAAAGAAGTATTGACTAATTTATTAGGAATGTTTGTGTTTAAAGGCTTTTGTCTCACTCAAGGAATTGGGCCAAATGATCTTTTGAGACTTTTCCAGATTTCTGAATCAGTGGTTCCCATCAGATTGAGCAAAGCACTATCTCTGAACTATCTTTTGACTCATCTGGGTTTCTATTTTCTCCCTTTGAGCTCCTCATTACATCTATCTGTCTCAGCTTGTCTTGTCTACAGTTAAAGTTCCTCTGCAAGAAAAATGTGATAGTCAGTTCTTCATTTCCTGATCAATCTGGTCTACAGACATCTATGGATATAAATGCAGGGAGCAAGAACTAAACTGTGAATTGTGATCTCTCTCTCTCTCTCTCTCTCTCTCTCTCTCTCTCTCTCTCTCTCACACACACACACACACACACACACACACACACACCAGATTCATTAATTTGAAATTGTGAATCTGGCAGTCTTTCCTGTTCTTTTCTTAATTCTATTTATGTATGAGTATCTTTGTTGCTTTGAAATGAGATGAGCAGCTAACAAATTTAATAAATAATAGTAATAATCTATGTTCTGAGCAGTTCCCAATCCATTAAAATATCAAAGAAACAATCATAATCAAATAACAGTAAAAGAAAAAAAAGAAAAAAATCAGTAATGAAAACTATATAAGGATCTGTACAACTATATGACATTCTAGGGATCCTTGTGCAGGGAAGACAAATCTTTCAGAAGCTACATGGTGTATTTTCTCTCTGTCTCTAACTAACTGAGGATATGATATATTATATATACAGACAAAACTAGGATTTCTTGGGACAAATGTTTGATGTGTGTGTTTTTAAGGTGTCTTAAGTTTTTCCTACACTTTGCTGTTCGTTTGCGGTTATTATTTATTAATAGTTTGCCACCAAATTTTATTGGTTTGACTTCAATTGGTTTGATTGCCTTTGGGGGCTATGTATACTCAGGAACTGTTGTTCTTGTTTTAATTAATGGAAAAGAGCCAAATCAACAAATTGTTTTAATAATATTGTGAGAAAAAATGGTCAGTGCTAGAAATTCAGGAAGCTAGGAGCAAGGGGTTTGAAAGGGAACAAAGCAATTGTTATAAAACAAGATGTAACAAAAAGATACAGAAATGAGTGAATATATAATTATTACTAAAATACAGCACTCTAACTTCTGTGAATGACAGGGAAAATGTATATGGTTTGAAATTAGAAATAAATCTTGAGAATGAAGGTTCGTACAAATATTTTTAATTTTGTAAAGAGAAATGTTGATGTTATAAAAAGTTTATATGCCACATTTTTATAAGGTCAGGATTATGACTTTGTTTCTTCTATAAAAAAACAAAATCCAAAGAACATTTGAAATTATATGTGGAATCAGTTGGAAGAGTCTCATGGTTGGGCCATTTGATCTGCAAAATCCAGTTTGCCTTCTAGATAGTATGGTCTAGTCCAGCTCTGGCAACATGGCACTTTCCATGTGTTGGGTGGCAATTTCCAGAATTCTCAGCCACTATGGCCTTTACTATATATTACAGCATGCAGAAAAACGCAGTGATGAGTGGCATTTAGTCACAATTGTGTAGAGGAAAGATTTTCATATTTTCCAGTGTACCTGAGCTAAATGTTTTCCACCACATCATACCTATGCAACAAATGCATATTTGTCAAGAAAGCCACATCAAAAATGCATTTGCCTGATCTATGTAGGATACTTGATCAGCATGTAAAATTTCCATTCTGACAAAGAGCCCCCCAGCAAAGCCACGAAGGCTGTTTAGTTCTTACTGTGGTTATCTCAAGAGAGGCCAGTCAGGAAGTAATGAAAAATGCAGATCTGTATTATTGTTGTCAGGTTTTCTATAATTATTCTTTATGATTTAACCACAGAAACTGAAGCGGCAATCTGCGACCTATAGAGCAGAGAAAATTTACCCAACAAATGTGTCTGAGAGACCTGAAAATAGCAGCAAAAATCGGTATAAAGACATCTTACCATGTAAGCTACAAATTAACACAATTGTTATGCTGTCTTTATTGTTCCAGTTTATATATAAATGAGATCATTGGCATTTGGAGGATGAAATCATGCAAGGACGATGATAGTCATAAAGGGCAAGGTGATAGATATGGCATTGCAGTGCAAATCTCACCCCTTTTGTACTTGTGGGTAGTATATCTGCCATCTTGGCTGTTTGAAGTCCCTCCTGTGGATACCATTACTCCTTGGTAACCTATAATATAATGTGAATAGATTGGTTCATAAATTAAAGCAATCCATAGAAGGAATTTTTCTTGTCAACTCCTCCCCAGTTTGTTTGCTAAAATTATCTAGAGAATATTTCATCATGTTGTAGTAGTTGTAGTATAGGACTTGGAGCTGGGCTACTCAGATTTTAGTGCACCTTTAGCCATAGAAATTCACTGAACGATTAATTTAAGCCAACAACTATCTCTTTCAGTCCAAATTTGTGAGGCAAAATGGGAGGGGGTATTATGTATGCCACCATGATTTAAATGAAGGCCTAGATATAAATTTAATTAAAAAAATAAACAAGCAAGCAGAGGAAATGAGAATTGCACTCAGTTGGATAGATCTCTACTTGCGGGAAGCCGAAATAGAAAGTGTTCTTTCCATGAGCTAAACATATTTCTGGTTCCAAGTCAATCTATGTGTAATCTCTTAACTTGGACATCCCCTGCATACATATCAGTTGCAATATAAGCACAGATATGGACCACATTCACACCATGATATCCATACCACTGCTGAATGATTTTTTATATTTCTCAGAACAATGTTTTCCACCCAGCATTCCAAGACACTGTTCTCATGAGTCATAGATCATGAATCCACTTTTAAAATTTGTAATCAAAAACTCCTCCTACTTCCTCACACAACTTCCACATAGCCTACTCTGAACTTTAAGGAAACAGAATATATACTGCTATTGTACCAGTAAGGCAGAGTACTGATCCATGGTCCCTACCTCTCTTTTTTTTCCATTAGCCACCCCAACTTATGTGATTAACATTTAAAATCACACTGATATTTTTAGCTGTGTGACTTTTCAATATTTAGGGATTATTTTATGTACTTACTTACTTTCTTATCAACAATCCCTCCACAAGTTTTGAACATGTGCCAAATAATACAGCCACGGTCTCTCTCCAATGATATCATTGTGTCACTGCTATTTCCCTTTCAATTAAAAATATGGACCATGGTTCTATAGGCTATAGTTGTAGGATCCAAGATTGATCTTCCATCCCATGCAAGAATAGAAAAATCTTCACTTTGCATAAACATATTTGGAACCAGGATACATTGGATACATTTATTTTCATGTTCAATTTTATTGGGGAAGTAATGGATACATTAAAGAAGCCAAAAGCGTAAAATTTTGCTAATACACAAAAAAGAAGAAATTGAAATGTTTGGCCAGTGATACTGTAGGTTCTTTCAGTGAATAAGTACTATTACTGGCTATATTGCTTCTTGAATTGTGGCACAGCCAGATAATATGATTGGGAGCTTCTTTTAATTTTCTAAATGAGCTAATTATATGTCTGCAATAAAAATATTTGAAATGCTTGTACAATTGGATTTGGATAAAGGTAACTTCATTCTTCTATTTAATAGATTCTTTGTTACATAAGGCAGCAAACAGTTGATTCTTTTGTCCTTTTTCCTCTTTCAGATGACCATACCAGAGTGAAGCTCTCTTTTATCACATCAGATAAAGACTCTGATTATATCAATGCAAATTTTATTAAGGTACAAATAACAAGCATTTGAGATTCTGTTCCCATTAGCACAAGATTTTAATATATCATTATTTTGTGATTGCATTTATATTTTATGTTTCTTCTAGGCTGTATGAATTCATGTATTTTATCATTGTGACAATCCTGTTACCTTTATTAGGCTGAGATCATGAACATCATGGCTGAGTAGAGATGTTCTCCTTAATCTCCAGCAGACATTCCACAGAATAGTGTATCTACTGTCAGTCTGAAGCCATCCTGTAGCCAACGCTAGCTTTTATGATTTCAAAATGTTAATATGCTTGGTTCTCCTAGATAACCAAGACTAGAATACAAAAAATGCCATTCAATCAATGACTGTCTTAAGTTACTGCAGCTCCTGAAACAAAAAACAATCCCCGTCCTCTCATGCTTCATGCAAAAGGAGAATTAAATAAATTGCTAGGTACCTCCCTTGCCAGCCATATTTTCAAAACGTATTGTTTGTATTATTTGGATTCTTAGCAAAATAAATAAAATCTGAATGGTTGTTATACAAGTGGTATCAGTAAACCCCACTGACCCAATTCTTTTGCTTCATTAAAAAAAATCCTTACTAATGTAAGAATTAGCTTGTTGGAAAATTTGCTTTCCTTAGTAACTGTAATCATGTTGTAATTGCTGCTGTGGCTCAAACAGAGAAGATGTGAAAGTATAATCTGAAGTGGAAAGTTTGGGGATAACATAATTTCTGCTCCAAATCCTAAAGTTTTCTAAATTTTAGATTGTCTGGATTATTCTGGATTCTGCTTTATAGCACAGCTTTTCCTAATCTGATATAATGTCTCGTTGATATGTTGGACTAGAGCCTCTATCACAACCCATCTGAGGATGATGAAAACTGTAACAGAACTGAAGTCATTACCATGATGGTGATGATTGTTATTAAAATGGCACTACTTGGAAAAATACTTTCACAGATTACTTTTTGATTCAACACAATTTCCTATTTTAAATGTTCTTTAAAAAGTTAGTGTGGCCACTCATTTAAGAACTGTAAATAATAATACTGTAAAATTCTAAATTCTAAAGTGGATTAAGATTTGAAAGCCTTTTAATGCATTTATCTAAGCCAATGTTACATTTATTTCCTTTTTAGGGTGTATATGAGCCAAGAACCTACATTGCTACCCAGGGTCCACTTTCCACAACTGTTGTAGATTTTTGGAGGATGATTTGGGAATATAAAATCTTGGTAAGAAGTAGATCAATGCTATCTGTTAATTGTTTATTAGATTTTAAAATATCATATTTTATCTGGATATGTATCCAGTTTTATTGTCAGATTATCTGTATCACACCTTGTATAATTTCCTTAATGTATAGTTGTTTTTAAGAAAACCTCCTTCTAAGGTGAGGTTTTGCGTTTGCATTCAGAAAGCATGGGATGATGTGCAAGTGGTTTACCATTCTGTGGTTGTCACTATTGGCCTAATTCAGCATGACCTCCTTTTAATGAAAGAATGATAACCACTGAAGGTATTAAACCAATTTAATACTAGAGTCTAATATCTGATTGCAAAATCATTTCATATCTGAACCCGAAAAAAGCTCCAGCCACCAATCTGGTGGAAATGCTGCCTAGTAATATTGGTTGCCTGTGTTCCAATTATTTGTACTCTAGCTAGGCTACCATGGATATTTCATTTCTTAATTGCATCCATGCACAGATGTAGCAGTGGAGTGATCCTTTTTATATTAGCTTTTCTTGGAATGTTTACATTCTGCATTTATTCTTCTTCTGGGCTGTAACATAGATTGAAAAACATAATGGATGATTATCAGCAATGAAAGGAAGCTGAAGTCAACAACCTGAAAAGTTTTGCAGTAAAATTGTGGAGTTAATATACATCATTTCTAAATACTTCAAAATCTCCAAATTAAAAAATTGATAAAATGTTAATAAAACTAATTCAAGTGACTTAGGAAAATTAAGTTAAATTAAATTCAGTTTCATGTCTTGACTTTTCCAAATACATGCAAAGTTAAGGACTCTTTTTCTTTATTTATATATCTCTGCCTACATCTGAATCTTCTTGCAGTTTTCTTCAAAGGATAGTTGAGTACAATGGCAGCTTTTGAACTGCAGCATTGGAAATAACGTGTGCATCTTTTGCTATATATCAAATAGTATGCTATTTTCAGCTGCATCTTAAAATTATCTTGCTTGGAACTTTTTAAACAACAGCATGATTGCATATGTGCCTATTTCCCAATAGCATTCACATACTTCTTTTTAATCTCTCCAGATCATTGTCATGTCTTGCATGGAATTTGAAATGGGAAAGGTAAGTATTGTGTCAAAAGGTAACATATTACATTTGGTTCAGTAATGTCTATAGATTTCTGAGCTGGCTCCTCACCCAGACTTCATTCCATGTGGCATTTCTTATAGTCAGTCCCTATAATAACTGCAGAGTGTATATACTGCATTTCCATAACTGAAATTTTCTTCATGTAATTATATGTAGATAATGCTAACTCTGAGTCTTTTATGATCACATTACATGATCCATCTTAAATCTTTCCTCATGTCTGTTCAGAACAGTGCGCATGTTTTCTTTTGAGAGAAAGTACAATAAAATTGGCCAAGACTATAGTTTAGATCAGGGGTAGTCAACCTTGGCTCTTTTATGACTCGTGGACTTCAACTCCCAGAATTCCTGAGCCAGCTAAGCTGGCTCAGGAATTCTGGGAGTTGAAGTCCACGAGTCATAAAAGAGCCAAGGTTGACTACCCCTGGTTTAGATACAACCTTATTCTGCGATAGGCGCTCCCAATGTCTTTCCCCATCACCTCTAAGTAGCAATCTCAGTCAGATCTGCTTTTTCTAAACAAAATCAGTTGTGGGCTTGAGTAAATATTGGAGAACAGATGGATAGACTGTCCTGTGTATCTTCCCAACAGAAAAAATGTGAACGTTACTGGGTTGATATGGGTGAATCCCCATTGCAGTTTGGCCCTTTCTTCATTATCTGTGTAAGTATGGTGTTTTCTATTGGAATTCGTACTCTGAATTCTGCTTGGTGGAAATAAATGTCATTTAAATTTCTTCTTGGTTTTGCTTCCCTTCAGGAGGTGGAAGAAAAAAGAAAGGACTATGTGATTCGCAAGTTGAAAGTAAAAGTGAATGACAGTGTAAGTGTGGGATGCTTCAGGAAATAGGAACATATGCTGAGTTGCAGGGAGCCTGAGAAAGTATAACACACATTTTCTCTGATATATTTCTGTGAATATTTTGTGGTTCCTATACAGCATTCCCTTCAGAGGGTGTGCTTTCCAGATAAGAAAAACCAATAACACCCCAGCAGAAACCATGTACTTACCTGCAATCTTGTATAAAGGTCATGGATTTAAACAATCTTGTATAAAGGTGATGGATTTTTTTCCCCTGGTGCATAAGAAGAATTTAAGCAATCTTGTATAAATGCACATTAGTATTTCTTTTACACTATAAGTTCAGTTTGTATTCTGCCTCAAGGTTTAGGATATGTTAATTGAGAAACACCTGTGTTAAATTAATTCCTACAGATTCCTTGTTTTGGGTGTCTTTTCTAGGAAATCAGAAGCGTCTACCATTTTCATTATAAAAATTGGCCAGACCATGACGTTCCATCCTCAATCAACTCTATTTTTGAATTTATAAATGAGATGCGTTGTTACCAAGCACACAATGATGTACCTATCTGTGTACACTGCAGGTAAAATTGCTTGAAAATAGAAACCATTTTTAAGTTCAAGAGAGCATAATTGTTCTATAATTCTTTTTGAATATGAATATACATAACACACATGATAGGAGAAGGAAGAAATAATCTATTGACTATTAGAGACAGTTCAGGGTTGGTTTTTTTTTTTAATGCTCATATGTCTTTTAAATTAAGCCCTGAGCTTCCTGCAAATTGATTAAAAGAACTCAATGGAAGCAATAGGGACCCAATATTGTATCTCCAAGAGAGAAGTTATTTCATGTTGTACCAATTTAAATTCCATAAGAGTTTATTATGTGCAACTGCATGTTTGAAATGTGATTTCCATGCTATTTTTCCTCTGAAGCATCAGACACTATTGTTGCTGGAAGCTGATCACAAGGGTCCAATAAAAAATAATTAACTTGAATATCAAATTCAGATGCAAAGTAGTGTCTTTATTGGCCTACAATGAAATGCCATCTTTGGTATAGCCATGGATGTTTGGCAGATTTATGTGATCCTTTGCCTTTAAAACACTCAAGCTGGATTTCATAAAAATAAACAAATAAAATTCATTCATTGTAAGGATCTGGCTTGAAACCTTCTCTTACCTGGAAAGGTTTTGATGATGCTGGTGATAAAATATAAAAACTAAATTTTAGTAATTTGGGTACTTTCACTCAAATCTGAAAATACACTAAAGGATTTCAGAGAAGTCTGAATATTAGTTGATTAACCTACAGTGAGAATAAAGTATTGTCATCATTCATTTAGCAATTTGTCATGTCTTTCAGTGCGGGTTGCGGACGAACAGGAGTTATATGTGCCATTGATTATACCTGGACCTTGCTAAGAGATAGTGTGAGTGCTTCTATATTGTCTGTTCATAGTAGGAACTACCTAAAATTATAATTTTCATTTTCATGCTATTTGCTATATGGCTGCTATTCCAGAAGAAATTGATTTTTTTCAGCAAATTGATATATAGTTGTGACAGGAATGATGGCTTATTAGTGAGCCTTACCATAACCTGCAGTGCAAGTTCTTCAATGAGCATTCAGTGAACAGATTGCATAGTTGGGCTTTTCACATGAGCAATGCCTTCTCTGTTTTTTCTCTCAAGATTCTACCAATGAACTTCAGCATTTTTAATATGATTCAGGAAATGCGCACACAGAGACCTTTGGTGGTGCAAACTCAGGTATGCTCAGTTTGGTTTCTTTATAAAATGCCAAGCATAAGTAATGTTTTTATTAATTTTGTGTTGTAAAATACTGTATTTCCCTGAAATTAAGTCCGGGTCTTATATTAATTTTTGCTCAAAAAGACCCATTAGGGCTTATTTTCAGGGAATGTCTTATTTTTTTGTTTGTTTTCCAAGCAGCAGGTGGAGGCAGAGGCATGGGGGGGGGGAGGGACAGGAACTACGGAGTTTTGCATGGTACAAATGAGGTAGAAGATGCTGTTATACACCAAAGCCATTTAGTCTGAAGTGACCAGTGAATGTGGTTTCAGATTTTACGCTGACCCTTGACTAGAATATTAGCGGGTCTAATTCAGGGATCGCTCCCCTTTTCCTTCAGCACGGCCCAAACTCCCCACGCTTCTTTTCATTTCTCTCTCAAAGCCTCAGTGATTCAGTTCTCTCCCTGCCTTCCCAGCATGCAATCCTAACCCCACCCCCTTCCTTCAACTACCACCTGCGAGGGGCAGGCTTTCTTTCTCATCGCTTGTTCTTCTCTGGGACTGTTTTCTTGCAGAGGGTCTACAAACATGGCTTTGAGGCAGCAGCTGGGTGAGTTTCAATTGCCATGCATGGCATCTTGATGCTGCAGGTTTGCTGCACTGCAAAAGTTTTGCTCGTTTACTTTCTCAGCAGCAGAACATGCTCCGTTCGGAAAGAAGAAGGGAGCACAGCCTGTTGGTTTTTGGCTTATTGAAGGGCTCTGCCCGGTTTGGTGATTGGCTTACGGGAGGGCTTCTCTTCAGCCTGGTGTACATTGTGTCCTGAAGTTCTGTCCGATTTAGAGAAGTGAGATTTAGCAGGCCAAGCCCCTGTCCTCAAGAGGCAGCTGGGACTCCCTGTCCCACCCGAGCCTTGACCTGGAGCTGCCCCACGCAGCCTGAGAGGGTCAGCAAGGCTGCTCTGGTGGATCAGGCCCTGGCGCCTGCCTTGGTCCTGACCCCCTCCACCAGAGACCCCTGAATCCTGCCCCAGCCCCGCCTGGGCTTCCCAGCCCCACCCCTGACATGAGCAACATTGAACTGGCCACACACCCGCTCCCCCCCAGGGCAACCATAATGCTGGGGCTTATTTTGGGGGTAGGGCTTATTTTCTGGTTGGGTCTTATTTTCAAGGAAACACAGTATTTTACATCATGTTTCTATGTTCAGTTCAAAGAACTGAAGAAGCTTATTTGTCCTGTAAAGATATTGCTGTGCTGTAAGAAAATCTTGTGGTTGCCAGAAATGATTTTTTTTAATACTAGTGGCCTCTTGGGGCTACATCAAAGAAGCAGGTGCTGATGCTTTCAGAAAAAGGGAGAGAAAAGTACAAGTTATGTAAATGATCTTTGAAAATGTGCCATGAAGACATTTGCCAGACTGGT
Source organism: Protobothrops mucrosquamatus (assembly GCF_001527695.2). Taxonomy (NCBI): domain Eukaryota; kingdom Metazoa; phylum Chordata; class Lepidosauria; order Squamata; family Viperidae; genus Protobothrops; species Protobothrops mucrosquamatus. The sequence continues at coordinate 261,813 of NW_015387257.1, read as the reverse complement.
TGCTTGAAGAGTATATATCCCTTCAAATGCCAATCATTTCTCGGAATGATATGCCACCGTTGCTTGCACTTATGTCCTCATCCTCATTCTCTGTTCATGTTTTACTTGTAAATAAGCCACTGGCCAGGAAACGAAGCAGAGCAGGAACTGCAATTTCCTCTTCTATCTTGCCAAATCCAAGCATAACACCCAATCATAAGTACTTGTTAAAGGGATTCCCCAACTTCAGTTTGGGAAGTATAATCAATGCCCCTAAGGTCAGATGCTGGAACTCATAAATGTATCTAAACTTTTCTACATTAGACAGCCTAGATTTGTGAAGTAGAGAAATGAATAGGCAGTTGTGACATATTTCCACATGATTCGTGGCTGCTATTTTTCAGGGTCAATATAAGTTGGTCTATGATGCAGTGATCGAACTCTTTAAAAGGCAGATTGAAGCATTCTCCAGTCATTCTGATCCTGTTATTATAGAGGTAAGCTTTCCTGCTGGCTCTAATTGCAAATAAAGAAAGCTAATGTGACTGTCTTTCCAGAACAATGCTGCAAAGTCCTTATCTGTATTTCAAGCTCAATATCACATGCGCTCAGGTCTGTATTCTTCCTACTCCTTTTTGCAGCTACTTGTGGTCTAAACTGTGATAACAAGCAGTCTAAGATTAAATGAAACTCTATTCTTAGAACATTGCCATCCCAAAATGAGTTTAAGAAAGCACCAAATTTTATTTAAGACAAAGAAGTAGCAGTCAAGCATTACACTAAAATAGGAAGTAGATGAGCAGGTGGAATTTTCACCCATGATGAGAAAAATCCTCTCATTACTTAAAACCTATTTACTTCAGCTTGGATGTAGATTGACTGACACCTGTCCCCTTCTCTCTTGGATTTCAGTCCTGCCATTGTTCCATTTTGGTAGTGTGGTTTTCCTAATTGTTTGTTTCCTGGTTTTCTCCATAAAGTATTATATTGTTATTATAGTGGTGAGTAACAGTTTTTAATTACTCATATGAGTTTTAGACAATGACTTACAGTAATTAAATATATTGAAGGGTCATGTTAGCCTATAATAATTCAAATCCATTGGATTGTATGCAAGTATAGCAAGAGTTGTGACTAAGAAGTGGGTCTTGAGTCATAACCTGAACTTTTGTACCTTTTGCAGACTGGAATAAATCATCCTGAAGCCAATATACCTCAGGATCCACATAGGGAAAAGTCTTGTATAAAGCCACCAAACAGGTAAAAATAGATATTATTCTTTAATGCTGCACAAAATATGGATAGAATTAAGGACTTTGGAGAATTTAGTACTAAAAAGATTTACCTGAAGTCAGTTCCACTGAATTCAATTGGAACTTCTACACTATAAATCTCATGAGTTTCAGTTGTGGAGCTCAGTTCTCTCATAGTTCTCTTCAGTTCTCTCTCACTAAAACAGAACATAAACATAGTCATTTATGTTTGCACTACTATGTTTGCACTCATAACTATTTCTTAACTACAGCGTAAATAAACTGATTCTGGCCCAATTGTTCACCACTATGTAACGTTTCCTTAGAGAAATGGATAAACAGCATGTATATCAATAGCTATTGGCTGTGATTACTAGATGAAATCTTGAGAATATTGATCTATTTGGACATTCCCAGACTGCCACTGTTTTCAGTCCTCAGTTCCTCAAAAGCAGATTAGCAATATGCTGAGAAACACATTCTTGTGGCTTAACCTCTAGGACGAGGGGAAGAGAAAGTAGCTAGAGTCAGTATGAAGAAGGAGTTCCTACCAATTAGAGAATGGACCACACATAACCTTTTCAGAATTAGTGCTTCGAGTGGGAAGTCCAATTTCATTGCAATTCAGGTACAGATCAGCCAGCAGTAAATACACTTGGTATCCACTGGAATCATGAGACCAGACACATCAACTAATTCTGAAAAAAAAAGGTGGAAATACCCTAGGACTTGCTGAATGGATTTGTTTGAGCAATGAGATAGGCAAGATTCTAAATTAGTTGGGGTTTGTTCTGGATTTTCTTATAGGAAGGGGGGAACTTGCACTCTGAAAGACACATCAGGGATCTTATTGTAAGGAATCTAGGAGAAAAAGAGAGAAATGGAATCAAGGCAAATCCCGGACAAAAAGTTAATGTTATTTGAATGCAATTCAAATTTATATTTAATGAAAACTAAATACTGTATAGTTAAAATGATTGCTCATCATGCATTTAATTTCCTTTTGTCATATTAAAAACTAAAAGTTGGCATTTAGTAGCCTTAAATTAGAAAGAATTAAGTATTGTAGTGGTAAAATGCTGGAAATATATTGAAGTGGCAGCAATATTAACAGAAGTTCAGAATATGTAACATAAAACTTTTCCTGCAGCTTGCCCATTTTGGAAAATCTTGCTCTGAGAATTACATAATTTTTCTTGCAGTTCTGAACAAGAGCATCAGGAGAAAGCTCGGTGTCCTGGTTGTGCTACACAAAGCTTAAACATCCTTGACAGAAACAGAGATGGTGCTTCTTTGGTCAGGCCAGCACTTTCTGTTGGAGCATTGAACCCTATTGCCAGCAGAAACACAGGATGGAACTCTTGGCTGGCAAAACAGCCACTCCACAAACATCACAGTTTGGACTTCAGTTGTTGTTTTTTGACTGATCCGCTTCTCACTGTGAAAATGGATGATAAAACTGGAATGGGCTTAGATACCAAAGTGCACCCTACCCAGGCCAAATCTACTCCTTTTCAATCACAGAAAATACTGCAGCCGTTGGCAAAAATGGATTCAGGATCTGGCCAGTGTGAAGGCTTTCAACTGGACTCAAGCCTTTCAAACAAACTGACAAACAATGCCCCACACTATAAGCTCAAGAATTTGTGCCACCAGCACTGTATATGGTCATCAGAAGACCCTTATTTTTCTTCTCTCTCATCAGAAGAACCATGCTCCCCAGCACATCTTGAGTCTGCTCTCAATCCCCCTAGAACAGTTTCTTCATCTTCTGCTGTAGTCTCTACAGACCAATCTTTGGAGAGCTCAGAGCCCAGCTATTCATTGTTCAACCCTCCAGCCCAGGATACCAATCCTTTGGATGCAGTCTGCCACAGTAAGTTTATGCAAGGTTGCAGCATTATTTCATTTCTGCAATTCTATATGCTGCTCAATTCCAAGAAGCTATGAGCATCTTATAAATTAAAAGAATAATAGAAAATTACAAAAGAATAAAAGTAACAGAATCCCCAAATCAATGGAAATTATTTTTCCTTACCATTAATATACCAAGGGAAAAAGTCTTAGTAGTAATAATTGTTTGCTACAGGAAAGCAACTCATCATAGCATCAATCCCCAAAGACTTTTTAGAACAGCTGTGTTTTGGCAGTTTTCCTGAATGCTGACAGGTTTGGTACTTACCTGAACTTCAGGTGAAGCACTGTTCCAAAGAAAGAACAGATATAGAAAAGACCCATCCTCATGGTTCCTCAGGGATTTCAGAGGATGCAGATAGCCCTCCCTACTGGGTCTTATTGGCTGGGCAAAAATGCTGGGAGAAAATGGTTCTCCATATAGGTTTTAAAGTTGACAATCTATATCTTGAATCACACCCAGTTGCAACTGACAACTTGCAGTTCTTATGTTATTTGGGCAAGTTGGGAGGCATCCTTAACTAGACCCATTGCATTATAGACCAGCTATAGCTTCCTGGTTATCTTCAAAGGTAGCAGATAATAAGGGAGTTGTGCAAAAGTCTTCTTCAAGCAGGAGTCTGTTTCTCACCAGAACTTCACAGCTTCCAGAACCTCAGTTTCCAAAGATAGCACCTCTGTTTGACTCTGGATTGAGATGTCCATCAATATATTGTCTGTGAATGATGGTACAGCAATGTATCATCTGTTTTACTTCACCAATATCTGAACTGTAAATTATGATATTTTAGTGTCCAAGTTTCCAAATTACAGTACATCTTAGCATAGGTCAGCCCAGCCACAAGTTCTCCAATTTTGTGAGCAGTAGCTTTTTCAGCCACAACTGGTCATGAAGATCCCAAACCTTTTGCATCTAAGGAATGTGTTGGTCTACTGAGCAATGGTCTCTCTCTTTGATAGTGTTACAGGTCTTGCTTATATAGCTTACCAGACTTATGACTGACAGAGTAGATTTAACTGAATGAATTCTTCCCTAGTCAAGTGGCAAGCAGATGATACCCGACCCTGTGCCAGAGGGTGCCCTCTTCTTCCAGAGGCTTCATGTAGATGTTGAAGGGGAGGGTGGAAGAGTAGAGCCTTTTGGTATTCCACAGAGAATCACTTTAGGACACGATCTTTCTTACCCTTTCACTACTGACTGGAACTACCCTCGGAAGAAGGAACATAACCATATAATCACCCCTTCCTAGCCCACAGAATGATACATGACTGATTATATCCAAAGCATTTAGAAAATAGGACAAGGACCTTACCAACTGAGATATGTTGATAACTAAATAAGTATAAATATTAGGAATCTAAGTGGAAAACGAATAGTTTTTCTTTAGGGAAAATTTACACTGCCTTTGAGTGTTTTTCTTCAATGTATATATTGACGATTTGTAACATGGCTGAGCATAATGAGTAAAATCACACAGATATACATATTTTATTTTTGTTTAGAGCAAAATTCATACATACATAAAATATAACCATAAAAGATATTACATATGATGGAATCCATGTACCTACATTAGTCCAGTCCCACTATGGTATGATCAATTCTGGATGCCAAAATACAGTATTGTGCAACTGCTTATTGTCAATTTTAGGTTCTATTAACAATAACAACAAAACCCCCCACAATAAATATAAAATTCATCTGGGTGGTCTGGCACATTTGCTGGTAAAGCTGTAATAACCTTAGCTGAATATCAGACTAAAATCTGCAATGTATTTTATTTAAATAGCCGTTATTGCAGAATCAATTAATAATAAATTAGCAAATAATTAAAGGAATAAGGTAAAGGAATAAATAAAAAAGAACAACTATTCATTAAAAAAAGACAATAACAAGCACAACACATAGTTTCTCATGGCCTAAGTTACAAAAGCCAATACAGAGAAATTTCTGTTGACAGTTGGCTGCAGACCAGGCAAAACTGGCTGAAGTCTTTACTATTTTTTCCTTTGAGTGAATGACAACAGGAAACTGAGTTGTAACGTTGTAACGTTGAGAGAGAGAGAGAAGAATTTTTTCCCCCAATGTTCTGCAGAAATAAAATAGTGAAGCAAAGAATTGAAATCCTTCATCACATTTGCTCCATATGGCAAAAAACAGATGATATACATACAGAACCAAGAAATGATCCTATAATCCTTGTGTATGAAAAAGTTCTGAGGTGGAAAAAAATGGAATAATTTTTCAGCAGATGTCTATTTGGAACACTGTGTAGGTAGCTCTTTCATCTGAATGTTTTAATACCCAGAACTTAGTGAGTTGAGATAAATTATTCCAAGAGAATTGGTTAATGATAATCAGTAATGAAAATGGAAAAATCATATTCAATTTCTCCCTTGATTAATATTTAAGAAGTATGCATATGCAGGGCAATAAAAGACTGCAAATTTTTCTGTTTCAAACGATTAGCTCTAGTGCCATCTAGGGGTCACAAATGTATATATTAAAATGTACAGGTTAACTGCTTTTTTATTTTGACAGTACTGTATAATGTCTAACAAATTCAGATGTTTGAAAATGTGAATAGACTCCAATAAGTGTTTGGCATTTTAGAGACAATGAAGATTGCTGTTCAAAGTAAAAGCATATATAGAGTGCTAGCTAGTAGCTTGCAGATACTATCTAAATATAGATTTATAGATTTACCTATTGAATGAAATCAGATGATAATCATATTAACTGAATGTGCCTCAGAAATAGCAGCAATGAAAAGCAGTACAAAATGGAAGCAAGGGAGGACCTGTAGCTCAAGGAGAGTTTGTGTGCAGAAAGCCCTGTGTTCAGTTTCTGGCATGTCTAATTTGAAAGAATACAAGGGCAGAGAGCTCTCTTCTCAAGATCCAGGGGCAGTCAGAAGAGAACACTGATTTAGAACAGCATAGTGCCATATTTTTTAATAACCAAACTTCTATAAACCCATGCTACAACATGAACAATACATGACTGTCTTGTCAAGGTTAACCATGGAGGACCAGCGCACTAGATTAGAACTTGGTATTTGGTTTTATTAAATCAATATTGAAATCAATTGCTTTTATAAGATAAGATTATCAGATCTGTTCTAGAAAAATTCAGAAAACTACTAGAGGAAAGCAAGGGCTTTGAATTTTCTATGTTTTTTTTTATGCCATCTAATGATCATTTAATGCCATCTAATGATACTGCTGGCCAGATCTGGCAGAAATTACTAAAAAGGAAGCCCTCTAATTGTCAGGGGTTTTTTTAACTGCAGGTTTTCCCCAGCATGATGAAGATATTCCTCCGCCCCTGCCTGAGAGAACCCCTGAATCTTTTATTGTACTTGGAGAAGAGAATGAGCTCCAGCAGTTGGGTAAATGCAGCATAGGCATTTGGCGCCAGATACAGCTATTTTCTATTGCATGGAGATTTCTGCTATCTAGAAAGTTTTTTAAAAAATCTGTGAGTTTTTATTCCTAGTTTTTTATCATTTACAGATAAGCCTTTGTTAGCAGCTTCAGATCACCAGCTACCATCTGAAAACAACAAATCAAATATATCTACGGAATGGAGCAGCACATCTCAGCTGAGACTTTCTGTTGACTCAGTGAGACGGAGACCCAATAAGGTAACTGGAGCATTGTGCTACCAAACTCCTGACTTCTGAAGAATAAAGGCTACTCCTTTGACAAACTGGACTGCAATAGATATGGCATCTATATTCCAGGGATTGAGATAAAGAGCAGGTTATGGACCCATTGAGTGAAGCAAGGGGTAGCAGGAATCTAGACTTGATGAGCAATTTCCAGAAATTATTCCAGCAGTTGTTCTTTCATATTCCTCTTTCCCAAATGGTCTGAGACTTGGACTTCTAGAACTGGAATTCAGTAAGAAATTTGAAGGGACCACTTTTTAGCGTTATCAGATTGAATTGTAGTGAGCATGACTGCCTGAAACATTTCTGTCCTTATCTGCCCACCGCCTGCTCATGTGTAAGGCGCTGCATTGGGAAACACCAAAATACTCAATAAAAATTAAATACAGTTCTACCAAGATGGGGTAAAATTAAGCATTTTCTCTTTTTGTTCATTTCCAGAGTGGAAAGTTACAGAGGCCTAGATCAGGTATCTTTTCTCCTAATATTTTTATTAATTAATATGCACAACCATTATATTATAATAACTGAAACTAGGTCTTAGTACATCTCAGTTTTTACTCAGGCTATCCTTTCTACCATGTGTTACTTTATTATAAACTATATTGTGAAGGTTTTTGTTACAGGTTACTTATACACTATGCTAATCAGGTACATACATTGTTAGCTTCTGTATAAAACAATATCTTGGGGTATGCTTCATTGCATTAAAATATGCTTTGACTCTGCAGAATGAGTGAGTCCAGCCAGAGCATGTGTAGGACTTTTAAATGCATAACTGGAATCTTGTTAAACGGTTGTGATTAATGCTGTTGATAGAACCACAAATGAACCACCGCAGAGCCTTAGGACTGTTAAATGTGAACTAATTTAAATATATTCTTTTCCCCCACAATTTGTACCATCACAGAATTCCACTGGAACCGATCTTCTTCACCCCCTACTCCCCCACTTCCAGAGAGAACTCCTGAATCATTTCTTCTTGCAGACGAGGACTGTAAGTCCCACAGATTTTGTCATCTTGTAATAGTTTTAGATACTAGGTCTTTTATTTAAAAAGAAGAAAGGAGAAATTAAAGCAATTTTGAGACGATCCAGTTGATAGAAAGAGATGAGTTGGTAGAAGGAATTTACAACTACAGATGGTACAGACAACTGAGCATCTGCTTATAAAAATGATACCCAGCTCCAGTTCTTGCTATTTTTTGTATTGTGTTCCTCTGATATTATTAGATAAAGTACTAAATATATAGAAGTTTTTAGGGTTCTTCAGATATGTTGGACTGTAGCCACTTGTTTGCTTAAGACCTCCATTTTACTTCATTCCCGTGTAAAGTATACAGTATATGCTGAGTCCAAAGCCTGGTAACATGAGAGTGTGACTTCAGCTATAAAATCTAAGTTAGTTTTAAATATTGGAACTGATTTATATGCAAACTGTTTTTTCCATTCTATTGATACTACCCACACGTATGATCATGTACTCAAATCTCAATGTGATTCTAGCAATATAGGAACAATTCAGAGCTATTTTTTTATACTTGTGGCAAAACTGCTGCTATGGTACGTATTAGTTTACAATTTGGTAGACAGTTTTACATTTGTCTCTTAGGGTGATTTTTATTCTAACCTACTTTTTTAATACATCTATTAATGCCTATGCTGAGCGATAAGATTTACATTTTTTATTTTTCACCAACAAATTGGCTGTATTCCTGTAAGTTTAGGTCCTACAGGATTTTTTGTCAGTAAAATTGGTGTAATAATGTTTGTTCACACATACTTTTTAAAAAAATATACACAGAGTTTTTTCCAGTGTGTCTTTTCTTGACACTGTTCCTTTTTATAGCTTGTCCATCTGTTACAAACAATTTAGTGAACCTTGGAGACCTTCAGATTAAATCGGTAAAGGAGACGACAAAGGAGGCAGGCAACTTCAGAAGGAGCAAGGTAAGGGAAGTAGGTCTGGTGACATGCACCATTAATTTAGAAACAGAAAAGCAGTTTTTTTTCACTCCCACTCCTTATACACATGTAAATCATAGAAATTTCAGTTGTGCAGAAGACCAGATGTTTTTACACAATGAAACATTTCTTTTGGTTAGAGAAACAGAATTTAAGCAAATGGTTTTTCTTACTGGAAATGCATAATCTTTTTAGCCCAACTAGGATTTCTCTTGTGATCATGTTTATTGGATTGGATATGATTACAAAGTAAATCCTGAAAGCATTTACTGTATAGGTTAATAACTGCAATATCAGTTCTGGTGATTGACAGTCCCCATTAATATCTTCATGCCGTTGCATGTCCTGTCTTAGAGAAAACAATCCTTCACTGGGAGGTGAGATGTGTTGTATTTATTTTTATATCATTAATAAATACCTTCATCTTCTTTTATATTTCTTGGTTTTTTTGGTATGCATGCATCAATGTCCAAAATAAAGAAACCAACATATTTTGTTTCTTGCCTATCTCTCTTTTAAATGGGGCAACCTCATGTACAGCATATTAGAATAATCTTATCAGGAAGGCTCTACTCTCTGGTCACCTCCCAGGTGGATTACTATAACACACTCTTTATGGGGATGCCCTTGAAGAGCATCCAGAAGCAACTGCTGGTTCAGAATGTGGTGGCCTGGGCAAAATCCAAAATCAGCACACACTAACCATCTGCTCTGCAAGCTGCATTAGTTGCTGGTTATCTTCCACGTTCAATTCAAAGTGCTGATTATGATTTATAAAGCCCTACATGGAATGGGCTGGGTTATTTGAGGGACTACATCTATTCATCCCACCAGATCTTGTTGCGAGTCCTGTCTCAAATGAGTTCCTTCTGATAGGACCCAGGAGAAGAGCCTTTTCTGCCATGCATCCCCCCCTCTGGAACATCATGATTCCTGAGGTTAAATTAGCCCCAATCTTACTGAAATTTAGAAATCCCTGAAGACATGGTTGTGCTATAAGGCCTGAGGATCCCATGGCAGCCTGCAAGATGGCTGTATTGCCTGTGAACTGAAGGCTGGCACTTTCCTTCCCTTTTATATTTCTGGTTAATTATTTTGTTTTATTTATACAAGTTTGTCTTTGCTGATTTAATTTGTGAGCTATCCAGAATCACATGAAATAGGCAGCTATATAAACTGATTTAATTAATTAACTAAATAAGTAACTTATGCCATTCATGGTATGCAATCCTTATATTTAAATACTTCGTATCCCGCAGTTTGGATATTTCCAGCAAGCAAATCCAAATCTTTATGTGTGATAAATACCATACCAATCTACAGCTTTCCCATACAGTAATTGCTGTTTTATTTCAGTCAACAAGCATCTCCCAAAGCAATTCACTAGAATGATATTCACCTTGCAATGCAAGGACACACCAAGGATAAAGCAGAGGAGAGGTTACTTTGGCTGATGTTAGAATACAGTGGTGAATTGCCAATTAAGTCAAGTGATTTCTGCAACTAGGAATAGAAAAAACACAATATTTAGTGGCATTGTCTGTATTCCTATAGCTAATACTGATATTTTATTCTTTCCAGACTGCAATTGTAATAGAGTTCTGAGCTCAACACACATCCATATAATTTTCTTAGTAATAATAAGGAAAGGCTATTGCCTTTCTCAGGGATGTTTTTTTAGGCTATCTTACAGGTATTTTCTGATAGATTTTGTTTTATGAGATCAGCCAAGGCTGGTTTTATGAGATCAGGCCCTCCAGCAACCATAATAGAACTGGAATAGAAAGTAACCATTCTGCAGCAGTTCTCATAATCTCTGGATGGCTATTTCCTTTTCATATGTATAGATGATGCATCTTCTAGTTCAGTTCATGTCTTCCCACTTATTTGTAGCATTTTCTTTTTTTAAAAAATAGTAATGATTGCAGTAATTCCCTTGGTGAACAACAACATGTGGTGTTTTTAATAATTCATTCATTAGTTTGTGTTTTAACTATCTAACCTGATTTTTGTCATTAAAAATAACCCCCAAATAGGGAGTAAAAATGTTGGACAATAGGACAATAATAACAACAACAAATCAGAGCATATTTTAGCAATGAACTTGGGCTAATCTAATTACAGCATTAAAAGCCCAACCCAACTCAATTCCTGTCTTCCAAAACAATACTTTTTAAAGAGTCCATTTCATTCCTTATTTTTTAAAAAATGACATTTGATGGTTAACCTCGTTCCCAAGAAACTTGTAATATTGATCATTCATAGCACTGGATGTGCTTTAAGAAAGAAAGAAAAGTATATTTTATATTCAGGTACATGAAACTGAGGTCCTTTCCTCACTTGAAGCTTAAATGTGTACTAGTAGGCCCTAGCTGTTGGAATATTGTTTGTGATCACACAACAATGGCTTTATCAAGTTTTTAGCCCTAGAACATAACTCATATTCTTAAAGCAGACTTGCTACAATCATAAAGCGAGGAAGGAACAGGCTATGTTATCTGCTTCTCTGTATTGGCCCAAGTGTCATTGTGTCCTTTCTCATAGTCATGGCCAGCATTCATATTGCCACTTCTATTTCCATATTTACACTGTTAGAGCTCTAACAGTGTTAATGTGTTAATGATCTTTAATAATTAGTGCTTTCTTAATATTTTTTCTTAAAACTTTCTCTTTACAGAGTTTGAAAATTTTACGAAATGTGAAAAACAGTAAGTATGTTGAAGAAAGCAACAATTAGCACTATACTTATCCTAATAAGTATAGACGAGGATAGTGAATAGTTTACTGGATAAATAAAAAACAACTATCAAATCCCAATGTCTTTCAGTGAGAGATAAAAGATCCCAAAGGAAAATAGCCAGCAATTATCCAGTGAAATTTAACTTGAAAACACAGTATAAATTTCCCATCTAGCAGTTAAAAACTTACAACATTTACAGTATGAATTGGGGCCATTATGATAAACACATACACATTCTAACTGACAGATTCTTTAGACCTATTTGAGAAAGCACCTTTGGCATTAAACCATACATTTAAGAATGCTGATTCTGAAGCTTTGCTCTACGCATTTAATGATGCAGGCTTCTGCCTACATTTCCCCTGACTAACCCACAATTAATTTCTAAGGTGATCGTTACATTCTTGCTGCCATGGATTAATACTGTTACTCTTCTTGGAGATGTTGCTGATTGTTTGGTGCTGCAATGAAACTTAGGCAAAAATCAAAACAGTACATTGAAGTCTGACAAAGAGAAAGATGACTATCTTGGAAAGCTTGGCCTGGGAACAAGAGGATTAATGAAATGAAATGAAAGAGGAATAATACCAAAGTCGCTAGATTGCTAAAGAGACAGAAGTCTGTCAGAAGCTTCTGGGATCAGTAGGCAATTGCTTCAGATAAAACATCAAATAGCAGTTGAGAGTTCACAAGATGTACTTGCAAACCAATCAAATGCCCTCCTGTGAGCCGTTAGATCCTCTGGAAAGGAAGAAGTATAAAACAATTTGGCTTTAACACTGTTTAAGTGACAAAGACTTCCTGGATTCCATAGTTCTTCTACTATTTTTAGTTGCTAATAAATTTTGGGCCGAGTATGGCCACGTAAGATACTTTAAAAGGATGTAAAAACAAGCTATACATATATTTAGGCAAGAAAAATCAAAAATCAAAATCAACTTGCTCAATAGTAGTAACTGTGAGAGGGATCTCAGAGTCCTAGTGGACAATCATTTAAATATGAGCCAGCAGTGTGCTGCAGCTGCCAAAAAAGCCAACACAGTGCTAGGCTGCATTAACAGAGGGATAGAATCAAGATCACGTGAAGTGTTAATACCACTCTACAATGCCTTGGTAAGGCCACACTTGGAATACTGCATCCAGTTTTGGTCACCATGATGTAAAAAAGATGTTGAGACTCTAGAAAGGTACAGAGAAGAGCAACAAAGATAATTAGGGGACTGAAGGCTAAAACATATAAGGAACGATTGCTGGAATTGGGTATGTCTAATTTAATGAAGAGAAGGATGAGGAGTGACATGATAGCAGTGTTCCAATGTCTCAGGGGCTGCCACATAGAAGAGGGAATCAAGCTATTTTCCAAAGCGCCTGAAGGACAAGAAGCAACAGATGGAAACTAACCAAAGAGAGAAGCACCTAGAACAGTGGTGGCGAACCTATGGCATGGGTGCCAGAGGCGGCACTCGGAGCCCTCTCTGTGGGCACAAGGGCCGTTGCCCCAGCCTTGCCTCCCCCCGCGATCCCCTCCTCTCTAGCAGACCCCCTGAAGACGACTCGCCCTTGAGCGTGGCCCACACAGAGCAGCGCAGCCAAGGACATGGCAGCCAGGCAGCGTAGACAAGATGCTGCCCTCATACCCCATCATGCAGTTGATGCTGCAGGGCGCGGGCAGAGGGTGTGGCCGCCATAGCGCTGCCTGGGCGATCTGTGGCGGGCCCTGGAGGCGGTGAGTGGTCCTGTGGGCAGGCAGGGTGGGGGATGGGGGGGCAGAGCAGAGGCGGGCAGGTGGGGTGGAGTGGGGGTGGGGCCAGTTTTTGGACACTCGGTCTCTAAAAGGTTTGCCACCACTCACCTAGAACTAAGGAAAAAATTCCTGACAGTTAGAACAATTAATCAATGGAACAACCTGCCTCTGGAAGCTGTGAATGCTCCAACCCTGGAAGTTTAAAAAGAGACTGGATAGCCATTTGTCTAAAATGGTATAGAGTTTCCTGCCTGAGCAGGGGGTTGGACTAGATGATCTCCAAGGTCCATTCCATCATCATCATCATCATCACCATCACCATTATTACTATTATACCAATAATAGGTTATTAACAAAATCCTCAAATACTATTCCAACCGTGGCAGCTGAAATGTTCTACAGCACCTTTTCCCTATTCGATGATTTCTAACACGTCTACACGGAGCCAGATTTGAGAAAACGTCATATAGCTGCTTGGTATTGTAGGTTTACTGGCAAAGTCTCTCAACTTTCAAATCCAATAACAACCAATTCAGTAGTATTTATTAGAGGTTCATCTAATTACATGGGGGAACCTTTTCTATGGATCTTCAAAAGAGCCATCCAGAACTTCTGTTCCCTGCTTATGATAAAATCCATGTGACTAAGTCCACTTTCTTCTATCATGTAAACTTTTACATAATTACACAAGCATGTCATTATGAAATAAACAATTGTTAATGGATAGAACACCTAAAGAGCACTAGCACTAGTATTAGATATCAATGGCTTACAATATTGCATTCATAATGAGTGGTAAGATTAATGGATATTCTTTTATCTTTCCTATTCCAATTTAAGCAAGATTTCCCTTACATCAGGAATCACATTGCAATGCAAGAAATCTATCTTTATCAGACTATGACTTACTAAAGACATTTTTGAATTTTTAGGTATTTGGAACCCACCTTCACTAGTAAGAGCTCCGGAACATAATCAGTCAAATCATCACAACTCTATTCTGAGTTTTGGTATGCATTTTTAAAAATAAATATGCTTCAATGTTCAATTTACTACTAGAATAATACTGAAGTCCAAAATTAGAATACTACCGATCCTAATGTTTTCTTGCATTCTCAAAAACTATTACTACAACTTTCCAGTTGATAGTTTGTAACGCGATCACCAAAATTTCTCATCCTACTATATATAGGATCATATGGATGTATACAAACATTGCAAAGCATGGCCAGAATTCTTTTTACACTTATTAAGTATGGTAAATATTTAATATGGTATAATTTAATATGGTAAATATGGTATATTTTCTAATTCTTATCTTAATTGGTGCCAACAGTTTTATTTTATGGCTAGATAGCCTTCTCAAATAATTTAAAGTGACTGAAAACACCTAGGATTAAATTGAAATGGGAAAATACATGTTGAGAACTAGGGAAAAATGGCATTGACATGTTGGCAGGAGGAAGAAAAAAATCCTTTCTGAAAATAGTGCAAAATTTTGTGATATTTGCCCAAGAAGACCTAATTTCTAGTCGTCTTTAGAAAGCCAGTGGGTAACTTTGAGCCAATCACTTTAACCACATCATCTACCTCACAGCATTGTTGTTGTGGGAAAAAATAGGTAATAATATCATGTACAGGTAGTCCTCGACTTACAACAGCTCATTTAGTTACTGTTCAGTTATAACAGCCCTGAAAAAAGTGATTTATGATCATTTTTCACAAGTATAATGTTTGCAGTATCCCCATAGACATGTGATCAAATTCAGATGCTTGGCAACTGGCTCATATGGATGACAATTGCTGTGTCCCAAGGTCATATGATTACCTTTTGTGACCTACTGATAAGCAAAGTCGATGGGAAAACCAGATTCTCTTAACAACTGAGTTACTAACTTATCAACTATAGTGATTCACTTAACAATTGTAGCAAGAAAGGTAATAAAATGGGGCAAAATTCACTTAACAAGTGTCTCACTTAACAGAAATTTTGGGCTCCATAAGTCAAAGACTATCTGTTCTCAGCTCCTAAATGAAAGAATGCTCAACTTTCAGCAACTTCACTAGACAGAGATGATGATGATAGATAATAATTAGACAGACATAAAACAATTTAATAAATTGGTAGCACCAACCTATACCACCACATGCAAATATTATTGCTACATTTAAGCATTTTAAATTTATTTAGTATCTGTACTAGAAGAACATATTATACATTTATTGCTTAGCTTCGATTTTAAAAATTACTTGATTGCTTTATGGTGAAAAATAATTACTACAGTTGTCAAAGTATTTGTTTGGAATAACTGCCCTGTCTATCACATAGTTTCTCTCGGTGACATGCATACCCAGTAAGTTTTTGCTTCAGACTCACTGAAGATTTATTTTGAGATAAAATACGACAGTAATGCTTAACAGTTTTTTAATTTTGTGTCATAGGCTTTGCAAACCGATTTTCCAAACCCAAAGGACCAAGAAATCCACCACCAAATTGGAATATTTAGAAGAATTTCTTATTTTCTATGGCTCTAGTCCTGTTGACTTGCCTTGCTGAAGTTTCTCCTGTTTGTTTCAAATAAACAGCATCATTCTGAACAAAAAGACTTTTTTAAGGGTATTTAGCCTTGTGTGCTGCATGTTCCTCATAAAATTAATATATAATCTCATCTGTCTATCTGATCTGAACTACATGTCATGCTGAGGAAATGGGATCAGAGAGGTGTTGTGCTACTTCCAATATTTTTTTCCATCAGACAACATCAGGTAAAAGTTTGGAACAAACAACATATTGAGATGAACAAAAAATAAATGCTAAGGTTCAAGTAACCGCAGTGTCTTATGGTGTTATCTTAAGTCTTCCACTGTAGAAATATAAATTGTGTTGCTGTTCAAGAATGGTACTTGGTTTTTAGTAGAAAGGCATGTCATTTGTCATTCATATATTCTGGGTCTATGACTGTCATGGAGATAGGACTTCAGCTTCCCTTGCTTTTGAAACAGATAAGAGATTGGAAAGACATCTGACTATAATAACCATTATTTATCAGGAAGGGTACTATTTGCAGCTGGTGGACATTTGAGCACACTTTCAAAATTGATACCAAGTGATTTCTTTTGAGTAAGTGAAATAGGAGCTTTGTATTCTGAAGTGCTCTTCACCAGCAAGGAGCAAAGTTTGGGTTGCCCTCTATTCACTCATTTATTTTCAAGATATTTTGTAATGTGTCAAATCAAAATACTTGTTTTGATTGTGAGTTCCATTTTGATTTTGGAGAGCAATTACTATTTGAAGATTAAATAGTATGAGAAGAGTAGCTACCTGAATAGTAAATATTACTATTGAGGGATTCATCATCTCTCAAATATCACTCAGTCCATACATTTCCATTAATTTCTGTAATTTTTTAGGTATTAAAAGTGTCTTTTAATTTCATGAGAAACTGTTTTAGGCATCTGGTAGCACCTTTTCCAATTAACAAATCTTATTAAAAGGCGTAAGCTTTCATGAGCTGCTGTTCAATTTATCAGATGCATAGAATGGCTACATTGAATGTGGGGAAAGGCAGGTTGATTGTGCAGTGCATGTTACATGTGAAACAGATCTCCTCCCCATCTCAGTTTAAATTACAATCAAACCACATGATTCACCTGATTTTTTTTTGTCACTGCAGACTACCACGGTTTTCCTGCTATATTGTTATCCCAGATGTATTTGCATCAGAATTGTATTGGGCTTACATATATCAGTCTGAGTACTGTTGTTTTGCCATTTATGAAATATGTATAGCCTTTTGAGAATGCATTAAGTTCAAATGTTCTGGAGATGGCTGAAAAAGTAACTTCATTTTGGAAAGTTTTAAGGAAGAAGAATAAATTTCTAGGATAGAATAGGATAGGACAGAATAAGAACAGAACAGAACAGAATAGAATAGAATTCTTCATTGGCCAAGTGTCATTGGACACACAAGGAATTTATCTTTGGTGCATAAGCTCACAGTGTACATATAAACAACAAGTAATAGGTCATAGATCATAAATCGTAGTTTAGAATCATTAATCACAAGTTACAAACAACAACTGATAAATCAAAAGGAATTGAGGAGAAGATAGTAGGAAAGAGGAGAAGAGATGAAAAATGAGACAGTGCTGTGGGAATTAAGTGAAAAGCAAGCAGCAGACTTTAAATCATGACATTAAGGCAGAATAAATTGCAGAATGTGCACAATAAACTTAAAATATTCATCAAAACATCTGCTACCAGACATACGTACCTCACTGCGTATGGGGAGATCTTTAACACTGTAGCAAAGAACATCCAACCCAACCAGGAAATTGAGGAAAGCTATTAATAATTACAGAGAAGAGCTGTAAGCCAGTCAAAAGCTTAACTTTTGAGGTTTGGTTGGCCTTTTCTAATTATATTTCTAATTTCACGGAAATCTATTAGTTTTCATCCAGTTATTCAACTGCCATAGCCAAGCATAAAACAAATAACATAAAGCAGCCTGAGCCTCATTCCTAGCCTCGGCAAAAAAAGATTGTAATCGTTCGACTATCGAAACTTTCCAAAGTGCTGTTTATTTTAATAACACGCAGGACTTTGGCATTTTTAGCACTTTATACATTTACACCATACATGTTCCTGTGGCTGGTTTTAAGCACATATAAACACTTGACTAATCAGTCCCCTATGAAATGGAAGCCGTGATCTGAATTACATATATTAACGGCGATAACACGCACTCTGCACGTGCTTAGAAATCCTATCTTTGATAACACTAGATTATAATTCCCAGTATCTAATCTCGGCATAGAAAAGCGAATCCAAAACTGAACTAATACGCACACTCCATTAAGACATCGGGATTCCCCCGCCCACTCACGCACGACTGAAATTTACCCCCACTTCCCTCCGCCCCCCGGCGGAAGCCCAAGGTCTACGTGATGTGGCCGTACTGCGTGACTGCCTGCACGCTCTTCTTCGTGGAAAACTACTGAAAGCTGGAACGAAAACTTCATTTCCCAGCAACCTTCGCATAAACAAGCACACGTTCAGTTAACGAAAACTACAGATCCCGACGTGCAATACTGGACCACAATTCCCAGAGAGTGACAAGCGACGCCTGCGCAGCGTTTACAGGCGCTCGGGCCA
This sequence comes from Protobothrops mucrosquamatus, assembly GCF_001527695.2. Lineage (NCBI taxonomy): Eukaryota > Metazoa > Chordata > Lepidosauria > Squamata > Viperidae > Protobothrops > Protobothrops mucrosquamatus. Next base: position 243,389 of record NW_015387257.1, on the reverse strand, counting down.
TTTAAATGTGTGTGAGGGAGAGTGCGAAATGGCTGCGCAGGTCGCCGCAGTACGCGCCGTGGCCCGGGGCGCGGAAGAGACGCCTTCGCTGCCACTCGGTGACCGGCCTGGTCGACCGAGGGGAGGGGGGAGGAAGCGGAAAGGTTCTCTCGGGGATGCCGGGAGCTGCAAGAGGGCGAAGTTGACCCAGCCCCCGCTTACGGTGAGGCCCTCTCAGGCAGAGCCGCTGCCGCCGGCCTCCGTCCCCGGCCTCCCAGCGACTCCTGCCGTGCCTTCCGCCCCCGCTGGGCTTTTCACTTTCTCTCCGCTTAGCCTGCCCGCGCAGGCCCTGCACTGCGAGCGGCGACATCACCACCGACACCGGCACCGTCCGGACAGTGGGGATTCGGAGCCTGGCCGTTCCTCTGGGGAGAAGCCCCACAAGGGTAGGCGGGGAAGCTCCGGCGACGGGGCTCTTGGCCGGCCCAGCAAGCGAGGTGAGTTGGAGCGAGGGGACTGGGACGGTTCGGACTCGGAGCGCTTGGTTTGTTCCCCTCCCACTCCCCCCGAGGGTGTTATACTGCTTCCTTGGGCGCGCGCGCCGCGTTCCGGTCCCAAAACGTTTCTTGTCGGTGACCCGCTCCCGACTTCGGCAGGTCCGCGAACCTCCTTTCCAGAGGCCTTGAGAGGCTTCTTCGACTTGACTTGACATTAAGGAATTCGTGATGAATTATGAACGCAGGAACGAAAGACCCCAAAGATTTGGTAGTGGTAAGAAGGTCAGAGTTTCTCCGTCTGAAAAAGACTTGGCAAGTGAAGCCCTGAGGCGTGTTACACTTGTTGGAGAGCTTTCCTTACTTTGTCACTTCGCTTAAGGGAGGATGTTGTAAAGTCACGATCTGCGACAGGACCTCGTGCATTACTTTTTCAGAAAAAGAAATGTATGTATGTGTCTATATATATATATATATATCTTCCCAAAAACAAACTGTGAACACCAGGAGTATATCAAACTATAAAAAGTTTAATAACATAAAACATAAAACATATGTTTTATGTTATTACACTTTTTATAGTTTGATATACTCCTGGTGTTCACAGTTTGTTTTTGGGAAGATGATTATACCCAGGAGTCACTGTTTTAGTTTTAATGTTATTAGAAATATATATATATATATATATATATATATAGATAGATAGATAGATAGATAGATAGATAGATAGATAGATAGATAGATAGATAGATATCAAGAGAGGCATTCAGGCATACATATAAATTAAGTCTTCTCTAGGCTTACTGTATTCAGTTGCCAGTTTTGTCAAGGGATGAAAGGTGATCTAAAGTTCACTTAGGTAGTGCCTTGTTTCTAATTAAGATTTATTTTGATTTCAGTTAATAGTGAGATTATTATCTGTTCCTTGAACTAGGAGATGATGTATTGTGCCAGAATTCTTAATTGGTCCAAACAGATGTTTGTAAATGAAACATATTCAGCTATTGTATATGTTACAGTGGGAAAATAAATGGCTTTTGGGATAGGGGATGAATATCAATGACTAGGGTAAATACTGCAACATGGATAAATATATTTAAACTTGTTGAAAGTCTTGACTAGAGGTTAAAGTTTTGAAACAAATATAGTTGCTCTGGTTCTTTTAATGTAGTTATTGATATGACTTTAAACAATTAGGAAATTGTTATGTGGATGTGTTGGGAGAATAAACCGCATTGCTATCTTCAGGTTTCTGGTTTTTTTTAAAGACTTTAAGGCTTAAAAGCACACATGCTTTCTAACTCTTAAAACAGTTGGTTGTCTTTAAAAAGTTAGATGAGAGAAAACAGAGTGGATCCTCTCAATCTAAAATTTACTACTGGGGGGAAGCAGAATGAGGTAATGATGTTTGTGTGACAAACATTCCTCAGTTAAAGTTATTATTTTTGCCACAAACTAAAACAATTTATCCCATTCTTATAGGCAATCAGCTTACCATATGGTAGCATATTTTACCATCTGGTTCTTAATTTCATTACTACCTAGTATGATTTTAAATATAACAGATATTTATATAGAATAAAAAATATTTCCTGTGTGCTTATGCTTTCCCACATGACACTTTCATTTACTGTTAATGATGTTTTGTTCTTTTCATAAGTTGGTATTGTTTCAGGGAAGGATTTAATTTGTAGATGTTACTTATTTGGAATTGCTCCTTTACAGTTTAATATAATAAATTAGGGATTATTCTTATTTATAGGAATCAACATACAGAGATTTTGTAGATATGGCTTCAAAATTGGAATGTGCCTATGTAATTTAGGCGTACAAACAAAATCATGTATCAATGACTTCAAAAGCAGAGATACAAAAAAGGATTAAAGTATTCTTTAATAGAAAATCATTAGCTTAAGTATATTAAATTTGAAATGATTTAAAAAACTTCTAAATGTAATATTGTAGCAGTTGAACATAAATGTATACTGAAGTGAGAATGGGGAACAACTACTGAAGTTTTACCAAGTCACCATCCTGAGTTTTTCTAAATACAAATATATTTGTTAGATTATTGGATGCTAACAATACAAAATGTTTTGGGAAATAGTATCAAGTCATGTCTTCTAAGTTTAAAATGACTTGAATGTTAAAATCTGTATGCTGCAAAGTTCATTAACATCCGTTCTGTGTTAGCCTGCATAAACTCTTTATTGTTATAACTCATATGAAGTGTGTTTATATAAAAAGTTTAGCAATTACTAAAATAATTTAATTACTAATTAAATACATCAGTTTAGGCCAAGGTGGATTTGATTTAAATCAAGTTTATTTAAATCACGATTTAAATCATGATTTAAATCACTAGTAAAAAGGCTTGATTTAAATCAATTTGATTTAAATCATAATTTTTAAAGAGCAACTGTCATCTCCATCCCGCAGTAGCTCCTCTGATCTGTTGTTGACTCACCATCAGTCCCATTCACTTTAATGGGACAGTTGGTGATATAGCAGTGACACACCAAGGTGAGGGACGTGGCGGGCAGCAGGTGAGTGGATGCCTGCTAACAGGCGCTGCCATGATAGATCTGAAATGACAGGTGCTCTTTAAATGTAAGGACTCATTCTTGCTGGTAGTTAGAATCTTTAATATTATTTGCAAACAAAATGAAAGTTTCCTATTTAGAATAATAAGCTGTCAGGTTAGTAGAACAGCAATATCAGAATCAATTTTAGGTTAATAGGTTAATGACACATAGTTAGAGAACTACTCAAATTATTTTATTTAATTAAAACACTTAGAGCCTGGTACAGATGCATTTCTTTTCAAACAATCATACAGTTTGTAGTGTACATAGATTTGCAAAGCAATGGGATAAAGGAATATTCCTGAACTTTGTTTTATGATTTATCTCATAGTTACTAGGAAATTGTGTGAATGCATCAATGCAGTGCATGTTATCTCAGTTTGTAGAGCTTGAATTCATTGAATAAGTTTACCAAAAATGTAAATATTGCAGAATATACAGCCTCATGCTACATAACTAAGCTCCATTTCATGCTGAATAAACTAAATTATTAATGTATCTTAAATATAAAACTGTCTTTAGATAGATTTTTACTCCAAAAGCATTTTATTAACATAAATTTGATAAAAATAAAAAAATCTGAACAGATATTCCTTTTGTCTCGATTATTCCTGGACTTTTTGCTTCCTGGAGATTTCAGTATTAATTCTGAGATTGCTGGTAAAGTGGAAAGAATCCCAGGCTTTTTGCCAGCCTTAATAACTGTTTTCTTCTTCTAGCTGAGGTCTTTGAATTCTCTTAGTTTTGAAATAGCCTTAAATTTTAAAAGGGGGAAACTGAAGTATTTCTTGTCTGTGTGACAAGCAGTTTCTCATTTTCTTGATGGGGGTGATTGTCTTCACCAATCTAGTATTTTCATCGACTGATTGTAAATGCCTGCTTGTAACTTTTCATTAATAACAAGAGGGTTTACTAGAAATCTAATGGAATGCGGTGAATCAGTGGAATATAACGTCTGGATATGAACTTTATGTATCCTGCATACATTCTTTATAACTAGCAAACATTGAAAGAATGTATCCTTCAGATAATAATTAAAGGTGGCAGATGTTGTCTACAAATAGCAATAGCACTTAGACTTATATACTGCTCTGTAGTGCTCTCTGGGCGGTTTACATAGTCAGCATATAGCCCCCAACAATCTGGGTCCTCATTTTACCTCAGAAGGATGGAAGGCTGAGTCAATCTTGAGCTGGTCAGGATTGAACTCCTGGCTATGAGCAAAGTTAGCCTGCAATACTATATTCAAAACACTGTGCCACCACTCGAGGTAAGAATATGCTCATCTGATCAGATTTATTAATCCTAGCTTTAATCTTAAATGGTGGCCATGATCTTGCCGCAAGATAGCATCTTCATAATGCTCAGATTTATTTAAAATAACAATAATTGAAACGGATGTTGAATGTATTCCATAAGGTACAAAAGGATCAAACAAAAGAAGGAACAGCACAGCATATCACTTCAATAGGGTCTAGAGAAGTGATGGCGAACCTTTTAGAGACCGAGTGCCCAAACTGCAACCCAAAACCCACTTATGCATCGTCGGGTGCCGGGTGGGTGTGGCCCATTGGGTGGGTGTGGCCCATTGGGTGGTGGCTCATTGGGTGGGGGTAGCTGCGGTGGTAACGGCAGACTGAGTGGGACTAAAAAGTTCAATCAATCCCAACTTTGCAAGATCTTTTTTTCCCCTGCGAGAAGTTGAAATTGACTGATTGATTAAACCTTTTTTTCCCCCACACGTCAGCGGAGGCCTAAAGTGAAAAGGTTTTATAAAATCCAGCTGAAGGCCTAGGACTGGGGGGACGGCGCGCGTGACCACAGAGAGGGCTCTGAGTGCCGCCTCTGGCACCCGTGCCATAGGTTTGCCACCACTGGTCTAGAGAGCTGTAAAATGAAGAAAGCTTTCCTTAGGAAATGAAAACTCGAACCTAATGAAGATAACAAAAGAGCACAAACTGTGTCAGAAAAAGTTTAATAAAAGCATTTAATAAGAACACAGCAAAAATAGCTTTAGAGGAAATGTTAAAAACTTTTAATATATTCAAAATTTTGAATCTAAACAATTTGAAAAAACTTAAAACTAAGATTTGTAAAAATAATGAGGACAGTTTAAAAACCTAATAAAAACTGAAAAGCTGAAACTGGATCTAAAAATGTAATATGATATCAGAACCAAAAGCACAGGTGAAGTTCAAGAAACTGAAACTGAAAATTGTGGCATGTCATGAAAAATCAAGGCGCATAAACCTATGCAAACAAAATTTACAATTGAGAATAAATCATAAGTTCTACAGGAATATTGACTCAAAGCACCATCAAAGAAAAATAAAGCCCTGAAACCTGACAATAAAAAAATGCATTTTGCAAGAAGAATTATACAACCAAAGAGTGCACAATATAGTTAAACTACAAAAACGCATTAAAAGGGAAAAGTAATGGACAGTTTAATTGTAATGGGATTAATAGTTAGAAGCAGTCAGAGAAAATAAGACAAATATATCTGGGACTGATGTGTTGGATGGAGCTTAGCTTCAATGTCTAGCCAGGTAGCTGCTCAGTTAGCAAACATGCACAATTACCTGATGAGTTTCATGTTGCATTAAAGAATGGAACAAATGAAGCCTGGATGAATCTGAAAGAAACTTTTTAATACAAGAAAAATCCATACTTGAAAACCAACGTTCAATAACTTGTTTATCTACCACATTCAAAATGCTTACTGGAATAATAGTGAATTCAGTGTATGTTTATTTAAAGAAAATTTCTGTCTACTCAAATGAACAAAAAGGAAACTGAAAAATTCACAAACAAAAATGTTGTTCTTTATTAATAAAACAATCTTAAATAATTTAATAAAAATGAATTTATGTGTTGCGTAGATTGATTACAGGGAAGCATTTGACTTCTTTCAAATGGGTGGATTATGAAAAGTATGCACATGGAAACGTTAAACACAGTTACAAAGTTAATTATAAATAATGATCAATTATGTGGAATCAAAAAGGGGGATCTTTCAAGGTAATTCATTATTGTCTTGTCTCAGATCAGATATGTGTATGCCCCAAGGAGCTTTACCTAGGATTTAGTAAATATAGGTAGTGGCCGACAAGGCATATGTGTAAATGCACACATAAGGCAGCAAAACCCCAAATCTCTAGCAGTTTGCCTTCAGTGACTTCCAAATGGCTAAAGTCCAAAGCTGGGGACAGAAGCATAGTCAGGTCATACTCTAGAAGTGCAAGAGTCCAAAAATGGGTCATCAACTAGTCCAAATTCCAAGGAACAGGATTTTCTTAAGAAACAGGTTCAAGAGGCAAAGCACAGAGCCCGTCAAATAGACTGATAGCTCCCAGTGGAGAACAGCTGGATAGCAAAGCCTCTTAAATCAGGAAACCGCGCCCACCCCATTGCTGGCAATGGGGAAAAAGTTCCAATACATCACACAATGTCACGTGACGTCACAAGTTTGACATGTCTTGTCTTAAATGAACCATGCCCTTATCGTACAAGAAGTCTTGCAGAACTCTTCTGTTCCTGATTTAAGAGGCTTTGCTATCCAGCTGTTCTCCACTGGGAGCTATCAGTCTATTTGACGGGCTCTGTGCTTTGCCTCTTCTGTTCTGCTGTGTGCTCAACTCGGCATGCTTTAGGGAAAACAGTAGAACCTGAATCTAGCTCCTTGTCTTCTGCTGCCTCCAGCTGACTGAAATGTTCTTTGACCAAATTAGCCTCAAGTGCTCAGTTTTCACCTTTAATTTAGTGATGGGCCTATTGCCAAGGATGCTGAATAAAGCAAATCATGGCTGTCAGTTTTCAAACAAGGTCTGAAAGTCTCTCTTTTTCTTTACATATCAATGCAATCAAAAGATGAACAGGAATAATTACCTAATGCTGTTCAGATATCTAGTAGTGATATTATAATTTGAACTTCTTAAATGTGTTATAATTGAAGTAAAGAAAGAGAAAATCAATAATTCACAAAAAAGTATTCAGATCATAAAGGAAACAGCCTAGCAGCTGAACAAGCTTAAATTTGTGGATCTTGGAAACATCAGGTATTTTGTGCAACCAAGTATATATA
>NW_015387257.1:231592-235848 GCF_001527695.2 Protobothrops mucrosquamatus | reverse complement strand
AGTAAATTGCAAACAATTATTAAAAATTCTAAAATTTAGCCTAAATGGCGGAAGAGTCATCAACTCGTGGGCAATACTGATAACTCAGTATACTGCAGGAATACTCAGTTGAACTCAGATTGCTGATAACTTTGATAAGCAAATCAGAAGACATGATTATGAATACTGTCTTACATCCTCATAGTGATGTTAACGGATGATGTCTTCCAAAGAAGAATGTTGCGGTGAGGAATTTACAGATAAACTTTGGAGAAAAGAAAATGAGGCCTTTATATTGCTTTGAAGCAAGTAAAGAAACTTTTATTAAATGGATCTCAGAAAAAAGCTATTTGTAAAAATTGAATGTAAGCATAACTTTATAAACAAACAGCTTGAAATGACATTAGAGATTTGGAAAACTGAAGCACCCTGTGGGCATTTTTTGAAGGATATTGAAGGAAATCACCAGAATATGATAGTGGCTTAAAAATGATATGCTAAAAAAGGAAACAGAAGCAATGCTTTTGCTGTCCAAGAAAAAACATTATGCACAAATGTCATCAAGGCAAAAATAGAAAAGACCAATTTAGTTAGTAAGTTCCAAGGGGAAAACAACTCAGGAAGCTTGGGAAATTCTGAAAAGCAAGATAATAAAAGCCTAGTCTAGCACAATACCAACAAAGAGGAAAAATAACAGCTCTGAAAAGAAACCAGCATGGTTGCATAAAGAACTCTCTGATAAATTGAAAGATAAAAAGGACAAGTATAGAAAGTGGAAATAGGGGCACCTAGCCTGAGCCTGCAAAGATGAAGAAAGCTAAGGCTCATAATGAACTAAGGCTTGCGACCAAAGTCAAAAATAACAAAAAAAGCTTCTTTCAACATGTAAAAAACAAGAAAAAAGTGAAGGAAACGATTGGTTCATTAGTGGGTGAAAGTGGCAAGAAGGTGACAAGCAATAGGGAGAAAGCAGAACTATTTAACTTGTTTTTTGCATCTGTCTTTACACAAAGGGAAAAAACAGACCAACCTATCAAAAATAGTGTCATAAAAAACAGAATAGAAGAAACACAAGTTAAGATAGGCAAGAAAATGGTAAGTGAGCACCTGTCCAGCCTAGACGAGTTCAAATCATCAGGACCAGATGGATTACACCCCAAGGTTCTCAAGGAACTGGCAGATGTGATCTCAGAACCACTGAACTATATTTTTCAAAGATCCTGGAGCACAGGGGAACTACCAGAGGACTGGAACTGATGTAGTTCCCATCTTCAAAAAAGGAAAAAAAATGGATCCAGGAAATTACAGACCTATCAGCCTGACCTCAATACCTGGGAAGATTCTGGAAAAGATAACCAAACAACGAATCAGCGAACACCTAGAGGCAAACAAAATCACTACTAAAAGCCAACATGGGTTTGTCAAAAACAGATCATGCCAGACAAACCTTATTGCATTCTTTGACCAAGTGACAAAATTAGTGGATCAGAGGAATGCTGTGGATATAATTTATTGGACTTCAGTAAGGCATTTGATAAAGTAGATCACAAACTACTACTTGATAAGATAGAAAAATGTGGGTTAGACAGCATCACCACCAGATGGATTCGTAGCTGGCTGACCGGCCGTACTCAGCGTGTGGTCCTCAATGGAACTGCATCTACATGGAGGGAAGTGTGTAGTGGGCTGCCCCAGGACTCTGTTCTGGGCCCAGTGCTCTTCAACATCTTCATCAATGATTTGGACGAGGGGATAGATGGGGAACTCATCAAGTTTGCGGATGACACCAAGCTGGCAAGAATAGCCAACACTCCAGAAGACAGGCTTAAGATATAGGAGGACCTGGACAGACTTGAACACTGAGCGCTATCTAACAAAATGAAATTCAGTGGTGAAAAAAGTAAGGTTCTATATTTAGGCAAGAAAAACCAAATGTACAGGTATAGTATAGGGGGTACCTTGCTCAACAGTAGTAACTGTGAGAGGGACCTTGGAGTCCTAGTGGACAATCACTTAAATATGAGCCAGCAGTGTGCTGCAGCTGTCAAAAAAGCCAACACAGTGCTAGGCTGCATTAACAGGGATAGAATCAAGATCACGTGAAATGTTAATACCACTTTACAATGCCTTGGTAAGGCCACGCTTGGAATACTGCATCCAGTTTTGGTCACCATGATGTAAAAAAAATGTTGAGACTCTAGAAAGAGTACAGAGAAGAGCAACAAAGATGATTAGGGGACTGGAGTCTAAAACATATAAGGAACGGTTGCTGGAATTGGGTATGTCTAGTTTAACGAAGAGAAGGACGAGGGGGGACATGATAGCAGTGTTCCAGTATCTCAGGGGCTGCCACAAAGAAGAGGGAGTCAAGCTATTCTCCAAAGCGCCTGAAGGCAGGACAAGAAGCAACAGGTGGAAACTAATCAAGGAGAGAAGCAACCTAGAACTAAGGAGAAACTTCCTGACAGTTACAACAATTAACCAGTGGAACAACCTGCCTCCAGAAGCGGTGAATGCACCAACACTGGAAGTTTTTAAGAAGAAACTGGACAGCCATTTGTCCGAAATGGTATAGGGTTTCCTGCCTGAGCAGGGGGTTGGACTAGATGACCTCCAAGGTCCCTTCCAACTTTATCATTATCATCATCATCATCATCATCATCATCATCATCATCATTATTATTATTATTATTATTATTATTATTATTATTATTATTATTATTATTATTATTATTATAATATAACTGGAGCTGACAAATTTTTACAAAATACTGAATTTTATAATTAAAAAACCACAAAAGCAAGGTTCTGTAAAAGCAATTTTTCCTTACCATGTTCATACAGTTTGAATGTCACTAGATACATGGATGGCAGTTATTCCATTGGTCCTGTCAAAGTTTTGAGGACTCAAGTGCATAATATTCCTTATTGAAAGCTCTTGAGTACCTTTAGTAGAAAACTATCCTTTGTGGATTGTTAACTAGTTATGAAATAAACAAGAATAAATTTTTCAAAGAAGAGAATCAAGAAAAGGAGTACATTAGCAGTGTGTGCTGGGAAGTGATTTTTTTTCTCTTGTTAATAACTGACCTTAAATTATTGGTATGTAATGATAGTAGTTAGGAAAATAGTTCAATGAAAATAGTTCAATATGAAACACAGCGGCCCCCAGCCTTTTGGACGCCAGGGAGTGATTCTGTGGGGAAATTTTTTTCCATGGACCAGAGGGGACGTGGTTTTGTGTGCTGCCTGCATCCCACGGTTGGGACTTTGCTTGTTTGCATGGCCCAGTTGCTGGCCTGCCACAGACTTGTGCTGGTCCGTGGACTGGGGGGGACCCCTCATGAAAAAGATAAATGCCATGCTACGGTTTATTTGGAAAGAGGTTGAAAATGAAACTACCAATTGTTTTATGCCTTAAACAAATCAATGATATATCTGCATTTGAAGTAGATTTTCTAGTTGACCGAAATATAACTTTTCATTCAAGATATAATTAACTTGTATAACTGATTATCACAATGCATAGTGATGACTACTAATTTCAGTGACTTTATATATTCTTAGAAATTGAATTTATTGAGAGCTGTTATTTGAAAGCTTACTGTCTGGATTGTGGGCGACATACTTATGAATATCTGCTGTAGAGAAACAATGGTGGGAGAGGAATAAACTTTCTACCTTCAGCATCAGAGTATCTAAGAGGCATTTGGTTGGTTACTGTGAGAAATAAATTGCAGGACTAGGATAAGCTTTTAATTGATTGAGTTGGGTTTTATTGTAAGGTCATTAAATAAATTACTTTTGTGACATGGCCTGATTTTTGAATGAGTTTTCCCATCATTCCATCTCTACAACAGTAACTCAATTATTTAAGGGTTACTAATAGTTTTGTATAAATATGATAATAGAATTAATAAGCAACTTCTATTTGGCTATAAAGTGTCAGAGAATAAGGGAACTGTAATTGTAATATTTGGAGAGCATTATATCACTTAATTTGAAATTCAGTTGGCAGTATCATTAAAGTTTATGGAGAAATAGAATCTTTAGCAGGAATGTTATTAGAATTCACATACAAGGCCTTTAAGAGGTTTTGTTCAAACTGCTGTTGCTATACAATTTTGTTTTGTTTTTTTGTTCAGAGAAAACATCAGAGAAAGAATTGAGATAGAGACATTTTATCAATATCAGCACTTCTATTACTAGAAGTAAGTTGATTGCCAGTGTGTTGCCGGGTGCAATTCAAGATGTTGGTTATTACTTTAAAGCCCTTC
>NW_015387257.1:137444-230864 GCF_001527695.2 Protobothrops mucrosquamatus | reverse complement strand
CAAGGCCTTTAAGAGGTTTTGTTCAAACTGCTGTTGCTATACAATTTTGTTTTGTTTTTTTGTTCAGAGAAAACATCAGAGAAAGAATTGAGATAGAGACATTTTATCAATATCAGCACTTCTATTACTAGAAGTAAGTTGATTGCCAGTGTGTTGCCGGGTGCAATTCAAGATGTTGGTTATTACTTTAAAGCCCTTCGTGGCTTGGGACTGTGTTATCTTAGGAACTATCTTCTCCCAATTGTTTCTACCCATCCAATTTGGTCATGGTTGGCATATTGCTAGTCAGTCAAGGAATGTTGGTTGGCAAGAACTTGAAAAAAAATCTGGAACTTTGCTGTTAAATATGTTGACAGCAACAAGAATGCTTTATGCACAAACAAACAAAAATTCCACAATGGCTGCATGGTTGGAAAGTTAGGGAACTAGCAGAGATGGCTAAATTAACTGTTTTAATCTAAGAAAAGAATACATTCGATTTGGTTTCTGCTGAGAAACCACTTCTGGATTTTATGCTTGAGATAAAATGAAAGTTTGACTTTGGAAGAAAATGAAACGTTGACTTTGGGAAAAAATGACACTTTGACTTTGGGTTTTACTGATTAGATATGTTTGTGTTATAGAACAACATATGTATATATTATGTTATGTACAAGTATGTAAATGTAAAAAGCATTTTCTTATCATATAACAGTAGCCAATTTTTAAAAGTAAAACCTTTATATTAACCTTTTAGTGAAGTACTGGTGCATTATTTAAAAAATACATAATTTTATCGGATATAACATTTTTTTACAACATTAATATCTTATTTTTTTGTTATTTTTAGAAACCCGAGATGAAAATGGCAAGACAGAAAGATCTGACAGTCTTATTGTAAAGAAAATAAAGAAGAAGAAGAAAAAGAAACACAGAGAAGACATGAGAGGGAGGCATCTGAAAATGTACAACAAAGAAGTACAGACAGTGTGTGCTGGTCTTACCCGTATCAGCAAAGAGACTTTGACTCCAGGAGNTCTTGCTTTGACATTCAGTGAAAACGAGAAAAATGCAGCTTATTATGCTCTAGCGATAGTTCATGGGGCAGCTGCATACTTGCCAGACTTCTTGGATTACTTTGCTTTCAATTTCCCTAGCACTCCAGTGAAAATGGAAATCCTTGGTAAAAAAGATATTGAAACAACCACCATTTCAAACTTTCACACTCAGGTAAGAAAAATTACTCCAACATGCCTGAATTCTAATTTGAATCTGGGGTTGATGATTGTAAGTAATACTAAGCAGAAAGCTGAAATCAAGAATGCTTTCTGTTAGTTATATTTACCACCTCCAATTGCCTTTGCATGCTGTGTGTCAAATACACACCAACATTACCTTTACACATTTCACATTCCATTGTTCCTTCCAGATTTTGCCTCTCTATAAGAAATAGCATTATTTTTGAATTTTAAGATCTAGATATAGTAAGCCTTTACTGATAATTTGAGTCTTTTTAGTGCCATCACAACCCTAAGGATTACATTGTTGAAAAATGGCTGATGAGAATGTCCTAGTCTCCAAAAGCAAACATCTGCTTATACTTATTATAAAATAGAAATTAGTTTTAAGTCTTAAATGATGGAAAACATAAATTGCTCTCACAAGGTATAGAAAATTTTTACAGAAGAAAAATAATGATGCTCAGATTATCCTTTCTGCCCCCTCCCTCCACAAATCCTACATTCTTTTACCTTCGTTGGTTTGTAGAAGAGGTTAAAGAGGGCATTATCTTCATGGTTTTCATTTATTTATCTCATTAAATTTAGTGCCACCCAACTCCAAATTATTTTGGATGGCCCACAATGGTCAGAGGAACATGAAGTTCTTTGGAGATGTTTTCTAGCCTTTATCTTTAGCTCACTTGGCTTTTTCGTTTTCTTTCTGCTTTTCTTTGTTTTCTATGTTTATTATGCTGTGCAGTGACACAAAAAGCTTGAGTGAGTAGTTTTCTCCATTGAAATAGGCTGAGTGACTGATTATGAGATTGAAGGCACCAGTGTTACTAATTAAATAGTCTATTTGAGAGATCACTAAAATCTAATAATGTCTTTTAACTTCTGAGTGATAGCAATGATTTCATTTATTGTATTATAAGAATGTGTCCATCGCAAACTGTATATTTTATGGACTTTGGAATCAAGAATGGTAGATGCCATTTGCTTCTGTCAGTTCCAGGTTACTTCCTAGCAAATAGAGAGTCTTTGAGGAAAAGTGAACAAGTACTGTATCTATATAACTAGGTACATATGCATTAAATAATATTATTATTGAACCATATGAACCATGTAATGTAAAATATTACATGTAGCATTTAAAAATGTGTAGGAATGAAATCCAGTAAAAATTACTATGAAATTTAAACAGTTTTGTTAAATTATCTTTCCCTTTTGAAAAATATTGCACACCACTGGCGTAACATATCTTAAACTGAACTGCTGACATATAAATTGATCATGTTCCTTGATGTTTATGGACTAGACTAGCTTTGAACAAACATGTGATTACCTATTTCCTGTGGGTACTTGACATATTTCTACATCGTGGATTAATTCAAAGAAATCACTTTTTTAAAGTTAATGAGATATAGAAACTCTGTCCTCCCCAATAGTTCCTTGTGGATTTGTTTTCTTGGTAAGGGAAGAAATCCAAAGTATTTTGATTATAGACTTTGGGTTATTGTTTAATAACAATTGGTGAATAAGAAAATACTGTGTTTCTTTGAAAGTAAGACCTACCCCCAAAATAAGCCCTAGCTTGATTTTTGAGGGCGGGCCTAATATAAGCCCTACCCCCAAAATAAGCCCTAGTTTTGGGGTGAGTACACCTAAAAATCAAGCTGGAGTGGGGGTGTGGAGCTGCCCCACACGCCCTGCACCCACTTACCTTGCAGCCAGGCTTTTCCTCACCAGCCCACTTCTTCTGCAGGCATCCCCAGGCCTGCATTTTGAAGTCAGAGGCCTTTCCGGAAGGCCACTGCAGCCAAGAACCGAGCTACGGATTCAATCCATAGCTTGGTTATTGGCTGCAGAGGCCTTCTGGAAAGGCCTCTGACTGCAAAATGCAGGCTGGAGCTCCATTCTCAGCTGCAGAATGAAGCTGCTCGTTTGGCTGCAGAAGAAGTGGGCTGTCGGTGATGGAGATGAGTGGAAAAGACACACACACACCCCTCGCCCTGAAAATAAAACCTGGTGCCTCTTGGAAGCAAAAAAAAAAAAAAAAGACTGGGTCTTATTTTTGGGAAACACGGTATCTCTCTCTCACTTAGTACTTTAGTATTGTATCTTGTTACACTATTTCACTGGAGATGAGAAACATTTCATACGTGTGCTTCCAGTTGGGTGTATTTTCCTCTAATTTTTCTCCAAAGTAGTAGATGTTTCAATTTGGGCTTCTGTCCTGTGTATTTCTTGTAAGTTTAACACAGAACAGTTCTTCTGGTGGTTCTTTAGTTGTTTGGATTCTTTAAGAATATCTAGTTATTCAGTTTTTCACAGATGCTTTGGTATATTTCCCTGTCTTAAATTTTAAATGTTTTTATACATATAGATATAGTTTATAAGCCTTAATCGTAGCTTAAGAATTATTATTCTAATTGCTGTATAACTGTTGTGCTGATCTTTCATTGCACCATCATGAAACACAAGATACTTATTCTTTGATTAAGCAGAGTAATATTTGTATTTGTTGCACTCTTCTGTGCAATTTACCTGTGAAAGATTAATAAGAAAGGGAAATTTCAAGCTCAGATATATGTATGTCCTGTATATGATATATACTGTATATTCTTGACTTCACAGGAAATTTATAGATTACTTTAATGCTGTGGGATAAAATAGTTTTATTTTTTTCTTTATAAGGTCAGTCGAACGTACTGCTGTGGAACTTACAGAGCAGGTCCAATGAGGCAGATCAGTCTTGTTGGAGCAGTAGATGAAGAAGTTGGAGATTATTTCCCAGAATTTCTTGATATGTTAGAAGAATCTCCATTTCTTAGAGTAAGTACTAAAGTTTTGCTTCT
Organism: Protobothrops mucrosquamatus; assembly: GCF_001527695.2. NCBI lineage: Eukaryota > Metazoa > Chordata > Lepidosauria > Squamata > Viperidae > Protobothrops > Protobothrops mucrosquamatus. The sequence continues at coordinate 226,807 of NW_015387257.1, read as the reverse complement.
TCTTTTGGTGGCTTCAGTTTTAACTAATGTTAGCACTGAATTGGTGATGGAATAAAAAGTGATAAAGCATTATTAAACATTAAGACAATAGTTAAATAGGAAAGGAAATTTGTGATTTTTGTCTAATTTTATTGCATGACAGAATGAAGTAAATTATACTGAAAATATAATGCTCTGACTGTGTAAAAATTATATTTTAATAAAGAAATTGCTCATCTGTTTATAAGATGTCCAAAGCATTTCATATCACCAGCTGACTAGTTTAGTTTTCTTTTGTGATCTACAGATGACTTTGCCTTGGGGTACTCTTTCGAGTCTCAGACTTCAGTGTAGGTCACAAAGTGATGATGGGCCCATTATGTGGGTAAGACCTGGTGAACAGATGATCCCAACAGCTGATATGCCAAAGTCACCATTCAAAAGGCGCAGGTAATCTTTATAGCTGGGAGAGAATTTGTACTTTAAATTTTAATTGAGCTGATCTCATCAGCAAAATTGCCTTAGTTTATTCTGACAACTTTCTGAAACTTAGTTGACATATATATTAATATGTAATAGTAAAGTTTCCTTCCAATATAGCTTAAGTCTTGATAATTTTGTACATATTTTTTTGTAATGCTGCCATACTTTACCCCTCTGTCAGTATCATACATTGATTATAAACTCCCAGGATGCAAGTTTATGTTAGGGAATGCAGTAGATATTGATGGAATATCTATATAAATTAAAACAACAGCTTCTGGTTCAGTGCACCTAATATAAACTTTGTTTGATTTAAAATATATTTCCATTCAGGTAATTATGGCTACTGTCATATTGTTTCTGTAGATGGTAAATCATTAAAATGATATTGAACTGTATGAAATCATTAGTGCTGTAAGAGCAAGACAGTGAAGACTCTCTGTGTCATACTTGCACATTGTTATATTATCCGTTAGTTTGATATCCTGTCTTTACTTCAGGAGCTCAAGGCACTGTGCATAACATTCTAGTGTGGGTTCTCCTGGTGCCTTTGAACTCTCAATTTGCATCAGTCCCGGTGAAGGTTCTGGAGGGCTGCACACTGCCAACTTTTAAGTTCATTGAATTTCTGCGATGTAAGCATTTGTTGTCTGTGTATTGTATTTAAGCTGTGAAAAAGTTGAAGTTATTTTTAGCACTTTTGTTTCAAAAGGCCTATTAAGAGGACATAAAATAATCCCTGGTATATAACATCTGCATAAACTTTTTAAAAAGTGGCCTTTTCCTGTTATGCATTCCATCCTTTACTGTTTTATATTTTAATTTATATTGCATTTGATTACATTAGAGTTAATTCCCCACATATCAAAGTAGTGCCTGTATGATGTGGAAAAGTTAGGACAGCTGATTTTTTGTTTTTATGACATCATTTTTTTGTCTATCCCCTTCATAAATTTAATAGTTTTCTTCTTTTTCATTCCATTTCATTCCATTCATAGATCTATGAATGAAATAAAAAATCTCCAGTATCTACCTCGGACCAGTGAACCACGTGAAGTTCTTTTTGAAGACAGAACAAGAGCACATGCTGATCATGTTGGGCAAGGGTTTGATTGGCAGAGTACAGCTGCTGTTGGAGTTTTAAAAGCTGTACAGTTTGGTGAATGGTAAGAACGGGATTTATAGCATTTTAAAATAGAGATGTGTTGAGTTTTAACAGAACGTACATTATAATAATAATTTTTGTTACAAGGCATTTTTGCTATAAATTCTTAAAATCCAAATTACCAGGAAAATCTAATCTCTGAAAATTCCCAGATTTTTTTTTATGCAAAAGGAATTGCTTTCATAGTACAGTAGACTACTTTGTAGAAGGATATTTTGAGATGACATACCTTGAAATGAGGCCCATTTGAAAGTCAATTCTGTGGAAGCTGCAAAAAGTATTTAATTATATGCCTCCGTGAAACTCCTACAGTACAGGTGTTGTTCTTTGTATACTTGTAAGTTATCTCCTTTATCAAATTGGTAATGGGGAATAACAGTTGGACTAGTCAGTGGTTTGCTGTGAGCAATTCACATTGTATCATTTTCTCGGTACATGATCTCCTTTAAGTCAAGCTCCATTGTTGGGGCAAATCCAAGGAACATAATCTTTAATCTTAACAAACATTGTTATCCTGTCTTTCGGGATTCTTTTTGATTTCTGAGTTCTAAGGATATAGACAATATGTGTAAAGAAATGTAGATTGCCATATTGAACCTTGACCTTCAGACATATTAAATCACTTAACTGGTCCTACGTTAAGAACTATGATCAGTGTACACTTGCAAATGAGATCCTGCTGCTTAAAATGACAGAAGACCATGACTGAAGAAACCTGTGTGACTCTGGGGAGACATTTTATGTTATGGAATTGGCTCTATTGTATGGCATTTTTCTAAATGGGTAATGCTGCCTTCCTTGAAAGATGTGGTGATGTGCCTCCTCTTGAGGAGACCCTTCTCAAGTCTGCTGTATGTCACCATCAGTCCTAATAGAATATGGTAGCATAAAAATATAATAAGTAAACAAACCATCTTAGAGGAAGGGAAAATAAATTTCCTCTCAAAATGAGAGATGAAGTACATTGTTTTGCTCTTGAATATATGCAGTTTTCAAAATATAACTAATATTCTCAAACATATTTTTACCATCTTCATTTCTCCAGGAGTGACCAGCCTCGTATAACCAAAGATGTTGTTTGTTTTCATGCTGAAGATTTCACTGATGTAGTTCAAAGACTTCAATTGGATCTGCATGAACCTCCAGTATCACAGGTAGTCTTGTATTGTGCTGTACACGTTGTTTCTAGTTAAAATGCTGTTATTTTTTCCCCTGAATGTTTTCTCTGTTGATTTTTGATTCTGAAATAAACTCTCCAGAATAACACACACACATGCCTGAAATGCATAAATAAGTGGGGGTTAGGCGGTTGGATTAGGTTACGGTATGTTTCTTTAAAGAGAAACAGAGTTCCTCTGTTAGGGAGATGGGTGGTTTCTAAATCTGATAGCTAAATTAGAGATAGATAGATAGACTGATTGATTTAATATATCTGAATTTTGAGTAGAGGTATTCCATATCAAATCACTCAATCCTTTAAATCTAACATATCTGAATTTTGAGTAGAAATATTCCATATCAAATCATTCAATCCTCCTAAGTATAACCATCCATTGATAAGTGCCAGATTTTCATTCATTTATTTATTTATGAAATTTATATACCATCTGTCTGTCTCACTCACTCACTCACTCACTCACTCACTCACTCACTCACTCACTCACTCACTCTAAGTGATCCCAAATATCTCGGTCTGAAAGATGTTGTCTTGAGTACTGTTTAACAATGCCTTATAGCAAAACATTCTAAGAAATATATTGTTTAATATATCATTGATGTTTGACATTTGTGTACCATATTATATAGGGGTTTCATGTTTATAGTATACATAGGGAGCTTTGGGGGATTAGGCACTTATTCAAGATTTTGAGAGTATCTAATAAGTGCTATCACAAATTGGCTGACATAGCATAGCAATCACAAAGTATATCAAATGGCTAATTGTTTCCTCGGATACTCCTTACCATCCCAGTAAGAACTTTGTGGCCCAAGAATACTTTCCTGTGATCTATAGTAACAGATGCTTGTTATCATATAAAAATCCCAGCCCAGTCCAGAAATTCTGTTCATGGCATCAGACATCCCTGCACTATCACCAGATACTTTTTGCTAAAAAATGCACATATGTAAAAAATAGGCAAAAAAATCAGCCTCATTCAAAAATATATTTCATGATCATTTCCCTTGAGCAGCATGATTTTAGATTATCCTTTTGCGGCTTGTTTTACATTTACAGTAATGTTCAATCTCATCTTCTAAAAAAATAATAATAGGGTTTCCTCATTGTTCTCTTCCCAAGAGAAAAAGGCAGTAGTGAGTAAGACAGATTTTGCCTGGGCTTTATCAGTAAACCTGTCCATTATTTTTCAGCAAAGACTGAACTAGTATGTATAGAAGCAGGATTTCTTAAGCTTAATTCAGGCTTTAAAACATGTTGATTTCAGAAAACATTTTATATTCATATATTTGCTGTTTTATATTGGTTTTTGCTATGTTTGAAGATGTTTTTATTTTATTGTGTCTTGCTGTTCTTCAGCATGATGATGGAGAATCCACGAATGGGTTTAGACTGTCTTCCCACTCAATTAGACTAAGTCTGATAAAGTAGCCACGCCTCCTGCTGGGCCCTGTGCTTCCCAGACACGACTTAGTCTTCAGCCCAGCAGGACACGATTGTGGTTGGCTCCCTTATCAGACTTCTGGACAGGTTGTAATTTTCCTTTTTCCCCTTTGTGGATTCTCCTCCTTAATTACAGCGCTGGGATCAGCGCTGTCCCAAACGCCCAGCAACCTTTATTCCTTCCCATCCAACTTAATTTAATTTAAATTTAAAGCGCTGGGCTCAGCTTACCGGTAGGGAAAGGAGGACCTTCGCTAGGCCGAGGGCCGGATAGCCACGCTGACTCCAAGCCAGCTGAGTCGGCCTCCACTGCAGTCCTGTTTTTGGCGCGCCGATCACGGCCGCCATTTTTGGACCGCGCGGTCAGCCTCCTTCGCACCCAAGCCAGCTGAGAGTCGGCCGGCTGACTTAAGATTGAAGTATTTGTCAGTTCTTTAACTTGGTCCAACTCAGTATAAAAATTAGCTATGGTTGTTTGTTAACACTCCAAATTATTTGATTGATTGCCTCCTATTAGAATGGGAATTTCCTTTATTTGATCTATTAGCATAGCAATAGTTTCAGTACATGTTGGCTCATGGAATATGTGACATTTAGACTTCATGTTGACTTCATCACAACAAATAGTATTTATGACTTATAATATTACACAGCACCAAAAATAATTTTTTTTAATCTTACTCATAGTTATCTCTTTTTCCCTCCCTCAGTGTGTTCAATGGGTTGACGAAGCTAAGCTAAACCAAATGAGACGAGAAGGGATTCGCTATGCCAGAATCCAGCTATGTGACAATGACATCTACTTCATCCCTAGAAATGTCATTCATCAGTTCAAGACAGTGTCAGCTGTCTGCAGTTTAGCTTGGCATATAAGGCTCAAACAATACTATCCTGGGGCAGATGATTCTCAGTGTATGGAAACCATTTCAAATACGGACACGGTGAAACTGGAAGGTGAAGACCAATGTGTACTTATGAAAAAAGAGTCTGAAGAAGAAAGAGAAGTACAGACTGCAACAATAGCATCACCATCACTGTTTTCATCCCTGTCGTGACTTGTTCTGCAACAAGATTAGCTGGTTTGCCCCTTCCAGCTTTTAAAATTAGAATCAGATCAGCAACACAATCCACAGAAGGATCACATACTCTTTCTTGTCTGATATGTACATAATCATACATTTTTAAACAGCTTTTTAAAATTTTGATGTGAAGTTATAGTTTTATAACTGGGTTATGTTTTATTGGAGAAAACTTGCCTATAATTCTATAAAGAAAGGTGACATTCCAAAATGTCAAGCGTATCTTTTTTACACAGATTATGCAAAGTTAGAGTTGTATTTTATTCCCTTAGTACAGCATGTAGTAGTGGACTACAACTTTTTGCATTTCTTTTTTAAAAGGATGAGGTAATAATTCAACATCTCAATAGTTTTTCCTTCAGGAATATCAAGTATTTAACACTTGATAAGTCTGATATCTTTTCATCTATTTTATCTTTAGCTTTCAGCATAGAAGGGATGGTTTCTGTGGCAGATTCACAAAGTGACTCTCCCTCCCATTCAATTAATGGCTTGAATGAAAGAGAAAGCACAGCACTTTTAATGATCAATGACATTTGTATGTGTGAGAGAGTTTGAAAGCCTGGAGGAAGCTCAAGTTACCAGCAGTGTAGATTAATCCTTAATTGCTTAAGAAGACATTCAGTAAGAAGTTGATGTATGAGATTAGTTGCAGAGTGTATGATCTTGTTGAAATGAAATTACTGATACAACTCTTTCGTGGTCCTCTGCTTTTAATGTATATTGGAATATTTTTTTAATATCTTTCCGAACTGCATAACTTAATACACTAGTGTCTAATGAAAGTAACTGTTAGCAGTCTCTTTAAGGAAACTGCTATCTTTGAGCACTTTAAGGCTTTACAATATTTAAACCAACTTGGTGGCTTGTTTAATTCACAGTAGGCATCTTAGATGGAAACCATCAACTTCTTCGCATTGAGGCACTTAATATAATAGGGCAGGCCTATATCTCCTTTATTTTTTGAAATTATATATAACTGATTCACAATAAACTATCACGTAATCACATATGGATTGCTACTTTTGCAAATAATTCTTGGATTCCTTAATGCTATATTAAAAGATTAAACAGCACATGTTAGTATGTTGAGTATAATTGGCTGATATTATTTAGCATTCCTTCATTATTTCCCAGTATTAAGTAGATTCAGCTTTTCATTATATACAGAACAATGTTTGTTTTGGGTAGTAAAATGAAATTGGCCCCCTCATACGTAGCACCTGAACTTTATCACAATTTAATCAAATTTATTTGTATTTTTAAATCTGTTTTTAATGTAGAAGACAGAATGGGAGCACTACACCAATGCAAGTCAAGAAAGCAGTTGTGGGAAAAATGCAAATATTAGTATGTTTGTAATAGCAATTACTTTGTGCAATATTGTTTTGTGTAGATTATTAGCACCTCGGTATAGAGGACACAGTTTTAAACAAATAGCAAAGTAATCAGAAAACTTTACAGTATTTAGATAGAACTTGTATTACTCCTGATATATACATGTTTATGTATTGACTTTGGTGCAGTCCTGAAGACAAGAAGTAAAATTTTTAACAAATTGAATTTCCATACTGAAGTGGTGGGAACTTTCTAAGTAATCTGTGTAAATAAGGTGTTAGGTTGAAACCTTTTTAAAAAGGTACTGAGTTCTTATGCACGAGTGTAGCTTTTAATGAAAAATTCTAGATTGACCAATACTGGTTCAGAACACCTCTGTGCACTCTGGCTTTTTTTTTTTTATAGTTATCCAGAAGAATTTTCAAAAGCTTTAGCTGGCTGTCCTAAGTAAAATTCTTCATAGACAACATGGGCTTCAGTACTTCATTTATGTTTGACCAACTTCACGTTTTTGCATTTTTCTTCCATTAATTTTCCAAGTCTTCCAAACATCAATTTCCCACAGTTAAAGTTATGTAAATAACCATAACAACAAATACAACTCCAGATTTGTCACTTGGATATTTCAATTGCATTGAGTTGCAAAGTTGCACTGTTTATTGTATAATCACTCAGGAGTTGGATTTAAAAAATAATTGAATGAAAAACTGTTTATTATTTCACTTATCCTGTTTTGAAATATACATTAGAAAATTGTTTCAAATTCTACAATCTAGTAATGGACATTAGAAAAAGACATAGACTAAGATGAAAATAGTAGTTGGAATCTAAACTTCCTCCTTAGAGCAGAATGAGGTTTTCTATTGGCAGAGGGAACCAAGATTCAGAGAATGCATTCAGCTTGAGGAAAAAAGTTTCCCAATTCTCCAGAGCACTTCTTTATTAGGGAAGGGGAAGAAAAGAATTGGCAAAAATTACCAATACCCCCCTTTTTTTTTCAAGGTGAACTTCATTGTGCACAATTCTGGATCCAGTTCAATAACTGTAAAAGGGATTTTTTGTGTAGTATCACATTACAGCAATAGGCTTACAAGAGAATATTTTTTATTTTATTAAATAATAATCTAAAGGTATGTGAAGTGAACATTCATGACCTTTGCCATTCATGAATGATTAAGAAGATTAAATAAATGATTCTGAAGCAGCAGCCCACATTTTTCCAACTCAAGAGTTTTGTGTCAAAATTTAACGGTATTATGTATAAATGCATTCACTAACTTACATTTCAACCATCAAACATCTTTTCTGTCACCTATTTTGATTTAACAATACATATAATCTTTACTGCAATTACTTTGGCAACATCTTTACAATAGTTAAAAAGTATGAATTGTCACTATTATTGCATTCCCTAGCAAATACCAAAGAAGTCTTGTGCATGAATTTTGGTGTATCTGCCAGGACTCTGCTTTTTTCTCTTTATCCCTGTAGCCCACCTCATACTGCTAGACTGTTTTTTCCTAGAAACTCTTGAGATTCAGAATTTAAACTTTTTCAGGAGTAGGAAGAAGACTAATCAGAGTTTACCCAGAAAGCCTGAGTGCATGCATCTCACTCTGGCTCAGCGATTAAGGATTCTTATTGTAGGAAGAGTTAAAAAAAGCTCTATAACTAAAGTACTAATTTTACCATGTATATTCTAGAGTAAGAAAGACCAATACAAATACTTGAGTGAAAAATAATCATAATGGACCTGAAAAAGTGGCATAATCGTTTGTCTTGATGACTTTGGGAACATAATATTTGCTCTTGAAGTAGAAAAGAGATGAAAATTAATGTCTCAGGAAGATGTTGGGAGTGACTTGTGCTGATGTGATGAATTCAAAAAATGATTATCTTGCCAGCATAATTGATACTTTAATGCCTAGTTGCTTTGCAAATAGATTTCACTTAAATCTGACAGGAAATCTTATTTTATAAATTGCAAAAATGTGGATATTATATAGTTACAAAATCGAAGAGTAAAGGCAGAAAAATCTTTACGTTTATTTCATTAGAAGTAGTAGACAATTTGGGAAGACATTCATTTCCAATATATATAATTGTTGAATACTAGTTAAGCATTTGTTATATTCTATCTTGAAAATGCCATTAGCAGATCCGTAAGATCTTATTTAAAGATCCTGAGCAGCTCTAAGGTGGAAGCTGGAAAATTTGTTTTGTTTACTAAAAATCTATTTCTTTTTAAATACCAATGAAAAATAATATGTATTCAAGAAAAGTTGTATTGGGCTACTGATTCATTTTTAGCAAATCAATAAAAGCAAAATTAACATTTAGGTGAACTAGATATTTCACATTCCCCCTCACATATTTCTGAACATTAAGTAATGTGTAAATAATTGACATGTTCTCTTCCATGAAGATAGAACATATTGAGGTTTTATGTGAAATTAAGGAATTCTTCCATTACTGATTTTACCATATCAAAGGGCTCGTTTTCCTATTTTTGAGGGCATAACGTTTGTTCAGAGACAATAAAATTTATAGTCAGAGCCCCAAGATGCATATAACTTGTTTTTTTTTCCTCTCATGCTGCCATTCATATGCTTGAATTTATTCTGGGTGGTGAATTATCTTCACTTGTGGCACAATCCAACCAAAGTTAAGCACCTAGAAGTCCCATTTATTTTGAATGGGAGATAAGCAGGTGCTTAATTCTCCATTGAAATCAGTGGAACTTTAAATGTGTTTACTATTGGTGGGATAGCACTCTTATTTCCTTATAAATGCTATTTATAGCCATATTGGTTGTGTTTGAAGGTTGCTATGAATAAGGATATTTATCCTTCAGCTCCTAAAATTTTTATAATGTGGATAAACTATATGTTGGTCCAATAGAGAGATTTCCAATAATGTTATGGCCTTCCATTGATATACATAATATTTTTAGGACCCAACAGCACATGTAGTTGATAAGGGGCTTCTCTTAATCTAGCACTTTCAATTCTGTCTAAGCAAATACTTATCTTTACATGTTGTATAAAATAGATTTGTGTAGTGTTTTGTGATTAAATTCAATTTTGATTGGCAGCTAAAATATTTTTCTGTGGTTTTAATAATCTAAGGTCTTTGCATATAAAGGATATGTACAATTGCCTGGAAGACTGTTTTTGTTTTTTGTTTTTTGCTTTGTGTGGCCTTAGTATATTTATTGACATTTTAGCAAGTGTTTTAAAGAAGTTTTTATAATAGTGTAAACTGATGGGAAAATTTTAAGACTCTCTGTGAATAATCCTTTGACACAGTGCATTTCTTTTGGTAGGTGACTGTACAAGCGTATCACTGTCAAAGCTATTTGTTTTTTAAAAAAAGTACAATGGAATGCATAGAATTTTTTCCCCTGTAAAGTATTTTTTTAATAAACAGAAGTCTGATTTGTGCTTAATGAAAATGACTGTTTGGTAGAACCCTGTGCTACAGAATAATGGATACAATGGAATAAATTGGGAAGGACACCTAGCTTTTGAGTAGAAAAGAGGGATTAAGTTAAACTAAGTGAAGTCGGATAAATAACATAAAATAAAACAAGGTATAAGCTACTTTAGGGCAAAACTTCTAAATGTGACTTCAAAAAGTAATTTGTTTCATGTATGTAGCAAAAACATTATGTTTTGAAATCATATATAGTACAATTATTATCAAGATTATATTTCAAGCTACCTGCTTCTAATTTATGCTCGTTTTCTGAGCATTCTCATGTAAGCTGTTTTTAATCATTATGCCTGTTCCTTTTTTTTCTTTAGATAGACTGCTATCTCAGTAAAACTTATTTCAATAATGGAGAGATTTTTAGAATTTGAACAGATCGTCCTTTTTATTAAGATCTAGATTGTTGTCACTTTTCCTTGCCCAAAGTCTTTTCACATATGCACGCCAGGGAATCTTTTAAGCAGATCCCAATGATGGATTCAAGCATAACAGGAATTCCTATTATCCCTATTGGCTAGCAAGGACAGCGTCTTGACTGGAGATATTTCTAGATATTCCTCCCTCCCTTTCTTATCTAAGATGGCCACATTTAACGCTTTGTGTTCAATATTATTATAGATTTGATATCTTTCAAAGTTTTTAGAGAAAATACATCCTGAACAAAAGGTTTTGCCTTTCAGAAGTGCTTTAAATTGGACTATTGTACCACAAATTGCAAACTTCTGTATTTCAGTGAAGCAGAGATAAAGCAGGAGAGTGTATGAATGGTATTCCCTTGATTCTTCCTCTTAAGTATAAACTGTTTCTCAATCTTGCCAATTTCCAAGTACGCAAAACTAAATTCCCTGAATTCCCCAAACAGTATAATCACTGCTGAGAATTCTGGGACTTGGAAGCCCACATACCAAGATGAGAAACACCAGTTAAAGTGATTTGTGCTATTGTTTATAGGAGCAATAATAATGATGATGATGATGATGATGTTGGAAGGGACCTTGGATGTAATTTAGTCCAACCCCCTGCTCAAACCCTATACCATTTCAGACAAATGACTGTCCAGTCTCTTCTTAAAAACTTCCAGTGTTGGAGCATTCACAGCTTCTGGAGGCAGGTTGTTCCACTGATTAACTGTTCTAACTGTCAAGAAATTTCTCCTTAGTTCTAGGTTGCTTCTCTCTTTGGTTAGTTTCCATCTGTTGCTTCTTGTCCTGCCCTCATGTGCTTTGGAGAATAGCTTGACTCCCTCTTCTTTGTGGCAACCCCTGAGATATTGGAACACTGCTATCATGTCACCTCTCGTCCTTCTCTTCATTAAACTAGACATACCCAATTCCATCAACCGTTCCTTATATGTTTTAGCCTCCAGTCCCCTAATCATCTTTGTTGCTCTTCTCTGTACTCTTTCTCTTGTAAAATATTTGATGAAATGGACATGAAACAACATTCTATTCCATAGTTTCAATACTTATTTGACGATAGGCCTTCTTTCACTCTTTAAATTGTTTCCTAGCACCTCTAATATTGAAAATAGTATGCTAACAAGCTCAAACTGGATGATAACCCATTTTCACTTGAGAGAAACCCTCCTGCCCAAGTAGACAAAAATACAAGACAACGTATTTTGCTGCCTGCATGTCAGTTTATCTATGGTTACTGCTTTCAAGAAACTAATGGATAATGAGGGAGGAATCTACTGGCAATAGCTGGTGTTTAAAGATGTACTGAAAATATGAAATGGAAAATAGCCTCAGAGCAGTCATTGAGATAAAAAACAATAAGGGACAACATAATGAAAATGTAATACCACCATCACAGAAGGGATGACAGGCCCTGATAGATATTCCTTTTTGACTGACTTTTTGACCTTTTATTATGGAAATCAAAGGGATAGTGTAAGTGGCCCTTCCAGTCTAATGGTCTGTTCTTCAGTACGAGATAAACAGTTGGTAAACCTAAATCAGGATTTAATCCTGTGCGAAGCCTGAAATTTTTTTCTTCTATTTCTATTTGTCAGACTATTATGTGGTTAATAGTAATAATTTGTAGGAAGTTTTCAAAATTTGTAGGGCCTACAACTGCATTTGCATGGCTGGGACAGTGTAGGGTTATCCCTGTATATAGTGTATTATCTACCCTATTGCCTAGTCTCTTCTATCATTCACATTGAGATTTACCCATCTACGATACTGTGACCTCTGTGACACTATACGTTCAATTCGATACTCTAATATGCAGCAAGGTAAATTATGTAATTTCTAATTGGAATGGGGGTGCAGATGAAGGTGCAGGTGGCGGATGTCAGTCAGTGGACACTTCCTGAATAAGTTTTAGTTTTGTGACAGACATTAAATTGCTGCATGGATATATAAACAAGTTTGAAATATCATCCAGGTATCAGTGAAAATATCCAGTTGATTTATATAACAGGCAACCAGCGTGGTTGACACCATCAACTATCAGGGGACAGCAATTAATTTTTTCAAGTGGCCACATGAGAAACTGGAACTGTTGTGGAGGGCGCTGTTGCACCACTTGTCACTGCTGCCACAGGCTGGACAGGGACAGTCAAAGGGCCATATGTGGCCTATTGTCTCTAAAATGCCGAGGTCTGGCATAAGTGATATTTCCCTCTTGCAGACCAAAGGTCTTGGTTCTCTAAAGAATTTGGAGTGATAACACAGATGTAGTTTCTGTGCACAGGATGAAGGAACTCTTCAGATGGATCATTTGAATGGATCAGATGAAACTTCCTGACAGAACAATTAACCAGTGGAACAACCTGCCTCCAGAAGCGGTGAACGCGCCAACACTGGAAGTTTTTAAGAAGAAACTGGACAGCCAGTTGTTGGAAGGGACCTTGGAGGTCATCTAGTCCAACCTCCTGCTCAGGCGTTGGACTAGATGACCTCCAAGGTCCCTTCCAACTTTATTATTATTATTATTATTATTATTATTATTATTAATAATAATAATAATAATAATAATAATAATAATAATAATAATAATAATAATAATAATAATAATAATTTCAAGCAGAGGCAAGATGCATCTGCTCCTCTCTCATGTCAGCAAACACAGCGAAGTGTGCAATGGAGTCTCCATTGCAACTGCCCGGACTAAAAATAGAGAAACTGAAATGGAATTCTCATCACCTTGAGGAAAAGGAGGGAGGGAAGAGTGAATTAGGAAAGTGCTCAATATGTGTCTGCTCAGAGGATATATTTTCCCTTCTGTAATAAAAATTGGAAGAGATTTATTAAACCGTTTGAGATTTTGCAAAAAAAAATATAGTCCAAAATTGCATGAACATTCAATTTTGGGGAAATTAAATAAGAAACTTGTAGATCATTTATTGTTTAAAGCATTCCCTACTCCCCCCCTCCCCAACGCCCTCTCGTTTCTTTGTATGAAATTAGAACTTTTAACCCGAGAATGGTTTGTACTTTGTATGCTTTCCCTTTGCATGGCTAATTCCATAAAATCCTTACCTGCATCTATACCTTTATCGACGAAAAGTTCCTCAAACCTTATTTATGTTTCATTCATAAAGATTTTAGCCTGTCACATTAAATTTTGATCTTTTAAGTACATAGCCTGGATTCTAAAATTCAACCTCCAGTTTGGTCTTTTTGTTGTTGCTGAGGTCGTAAATTAAACCCCATTCCTTCCTACCCTTTCGTGTAATTGTTCTTGAGTCCAGCCTGCCTCCTAGCGCCGTTCTTCGATACAAGGTGAATCTTATCTGCTTCGTAATTCCAGAAGAACGCGCTGCCCTAAACGGTAGCTCGGGCTTTCCTCCAACTCGCATCTCCAACTCGGCGTTTGATTGCTTTCGCCTCCTTTCCGTAACTAAATACCGAAAAGGAGCATCGGCGAATGTGACACGTGATTGATGTTGCTTGTCATAACAGGATGGTCCAGACAGAGAAATATGGGTGCCGGCTCTCTCTCTCTCTCTCCCTCCAATCGCTTTCTTGGGAACGGTAAGAGACTGAATTGTAGCGCCTAAAAACTACGCGCTTTTGGAACGTTTGTGGATTAAATGTCGAAGGGGCAGTTGAGGAGTCTGGAGCCAGAGCTGGTACAGGAAAAGATTGAGGCTTGCAGGGCATGGATGAACTGAAGGACAGAAAGGGCTGAGAATGGCAATGCTGAAAGGGAAGGTTTAAAGGAATTGAGCCAGTGGGAAAAGCTAGAAGTTGAGGAAGGAGATTTAGGATTGTGGGTAACTGAACAAGGAAGAGGGATAATTGATCTATTCTATGGGGTCAACATGCCTCTCTCAGAACTTCAGTTCAGAAGTAGCCCTAAGAAATGCTTGATGTGGCAAATGAGTTGATGCTGTGAAGAGATTTCATTAAATGGACTGCTGAATTGAAAACTATTGGTTTCCAGTGCACAAGACTCATTCTGGATTTGCTTTGGGAGTCTTAAACCGTCCCTCAAACTTGACAAATGCAAGTCATAGATCAAGTATGTGAGTTTACCCTGATTTACTTCCTTTTGCATTTAAAATTTACATGCTTATCTTCAAATTGTTGAAACTGATAGAATATTAGAAAAACAATCAAGATAATTTTCTTCAAATATGCAGGTTTCCTTTCATTAAGGTAATCAAATCAGTGCTCAGAAACCTGTTTTGCTGTCTATTTGATTTTGAGCATCTTCACTGAGTACTTTGGTGTGCATTTTTGCTTTTTGCTGATATGTGCTTATTCTTGCCCTACAGATAGAAACTGTCTTCCAAGATACAGTATTAAATTCATCTAATACATTTATGACCATTTTATGACTGATCTTGGACATGTTTGGAAGAGTGATGGAAATGATTTATTTGCTCTATTTATACATGTTAATTCAATATAGCTAGCACCCATAAGAATGATGGTGGGGACACTAATGTATTTATGTATACAAATTGAAGTGATTTGCTACCTATTTTCTTATCTTTCAAAGAACAACTGTTTTTATTAATTAAGTTAATATTTATATAGTTAAAAAATTATATAGTATATCTTTCAAAAATCCTGGAACTCCGGGGAAGTACCTGATGATTGGAAAAGGGTTGATATGGTTCCCATCTTCAAGAAAGAAAAAAAAAACAGATCCAGGAAACCACAGACCAGTCAGTCTAACATCAATACCCGAGAAGGTCCTGGAAAAGATAATAAAAAAACAGATCTGCGAACAACTAGAAGCAAACAAAGTTATAACTAGTAGCCAGTACGGGTTTGTCAAAAACAGATCATGCCAAACCAATCTTATTTCATTTTTCGATAAAGTGACTAAATTATAGAACAATGAAACGCTGTGGACATAATACAGGCTACAGATTACAGACTAATTGGTCTGTAGTTTCCTGGGTCTGTTTTTTCCCCCCTTTCTTGAAGATGGGAACCACATCAGCCCTTTTCCAATCATCAGGTACTTCCCCAGTGCTCCAGGATTTTTGAAAGATATGGTACCATGGTTCTGAGATAACATCTGCCAGCTCCTTCAGAACTCTGGGATGTAATCAGTTGGTGTGATTTATGTTCGTCAAGGTCGGATAGATGTTCTCTTACCATTTTCTTGCTTATTTTAATTTTTTTCCCTAGTTTGTTTTTTGCAGTAGTTTTTTTTGGTATGTTGTCTTTTTGTGTGAAGACTGATGCAAAGAATGAGTTAAGCAGCTCTGCTTTTTCCCTATTGCTTGTTACTTCCTTGCCCTCTTCTCTTTTTAGTAGACCTACAGTTTCCTTGACTTGTTTCTTGTTATTAATATGTTGAAAGAAACTTTTTTTTAATTCTCTTTGATTTTTGTTGCAAGTCTTTGTTTATTCTTTGTATTCAAAGGTAGGTGCAAAACTTTTTCTCCAAAAGTTAATAAAATGATGTCCATATCTTATTTTGAATTGTCTTCTCCACTATGATATGGAGATAATAGAATTCTGCTACCTTCAAATGTTGAATTATTCAGAATTTTAAATTAATGTTCACATTAATTTTCATAATACATATTCAAAGATGAACACAACATAAATGCTAACCCCTTCCCACACACACATACACATACAGCCAATGACATAATGAAAGAGGTAAATCAAAACAACTTTATCAGCTTGGTCTATAGAGATCCAGATTGGTCATAACAAGCTTTATTCATTCTCAGCCTACCTTACCTGTTAGGATTATTTTGAGATTAAAATACACAAATGTTGAAAGAGCCATTAGGTTTAAAGTGCCTTAGAGAAGAGTGAATATGAAAATAAATTACAGCAAAATCAGTTATAACACATAGAGACAAACCATTAGGGAAGGCTTTTCTAACAGTAACATGAGATTAGTGAAGAATTTTAAATGTATCGGCAATACTAGTGGCAAAAATACAAGCGTAAATATTAGTAAATTGCAATATTGTAAAAAGTAATTCTTCTCATTTCCATTCTCCAGATAGTGGGAAAGCATTTTTGGTTCTTTTTTTTAAAGGTGGCCAATATTGGGAACAAGACAAATCTTTTGAGTAGATATAATATCAGCTTCCTCATTTAATATAATTCAAGAATCCTATTTTCTGGAGTGTTATCTATGCATAAGAGCCATTATATATCCAGCTTCAGAACAGGTAGGGTTAAAGTGTAGAAGGGACTTTGGCTTCATTTTATGCACTTCAAAAAAAAAAAAAAGCAAACTTGGGACTACAAAACAAAGCCAGATCTTAGATAAAAGTTATCTAAGTTTCATAGGTGGATTAGGTAGTGGAAGGGAGTGTTTGCTTTTTTTCTGAATTTACTTTGATGTGTTTACTTTTACTTTCTTTTTGGCAGCATTCACAGCAAGGAAACAACACAACTCAACTGGTAAAGGATTTGAAATAAACACAGATAACTGAGTAATTGAACCTCACAAGATCTTTTTGCTTTTTTGTATCCCTATTGCTAGCTTCTCTTTGACCAAGAGTTATATTTAAAAAACAGTGTGATTGTTTTAAAAACTACCCTGGCTTCTGCACTGCTTCTTTCTTCAGATTCAGATAACTTTAATATCAAATTTAAAGTTCTCTACTCTGAGAGAAGGATCAAATAAATAAATAAAATGCCTCAAGCAATTAAATGCAGGGATTTTGAAAAAATAAAACAACAAAGTTAGAGCAAGAATGAGGACTCTATGAAGTTAAAATATTACTCCCAATATCTTTAATAATGGTTATTTTTGTTGTGAATAATAGTAATACTGGAGGAACTTTAGGTTCCCCATTCCTAAAAGGCAAGGCAAGAGTCAACTCTTGTATTTAAGTTCTGCTTTGAAGAAAGACGCTAATATGATGCAGTAGCCAGGTCTGAGAGTAAAGGGACCACTTGTAATTTTTTAAGAAAAAAGTTAATGGTTCCTGGATGCCTTTTATCATTACTTGTTTCCAAACTTCATAGTTGTATCATGGTTGGTTCAAGGAATTTTCTCATCAACAGATAATAGTATAGGCATAAATATTGTAACGCTAATTTTTTGGAGTCAGGGGAATCTGTTTGCCTGCCTGATCCAGAAAAAAAATGTAATATACCATTCTTGTACATAGATAAACATACTTGACTTGTTTTCTTGATCTCCACAATTTGCAAATGTGTGTGTACTTGAATTTCTTGATGTTTCAGTTACATGCACTTGATTTGGGGGAAAATGTATAGGAATGTTGTATCAGAAATGTGTCTCATTTAAGTTCTTTCTAAACACTTTTTTTAGGTTTGGTGATCAGACAACGTTGGACTCCCAGGCTAACTTTAATTTTCCCTTCTCTTCATCAATTGCCACTTGCCACTGATGCAACAACCCTCTTTTCCAATATCATGAATGACTGTTGCCCTTTAAATTCATAAAACTGGCACTCTACAACTTGTTAATTCCCAGGGCATCACTGGAGCCTACAGCTTGGACCTCCTTTGTAAGGTTACCTGTATCTTAGTTTGCTGTTCAGTTGCCCTATTTGCCACATTCCTTCAGAACTGCAGTAAAGGATCAGTAGATGCAGCACTTGGCTAATACTGTCTGCCACAACATGATGATCCAGGAAAAAGCAGTTGAGAGCCTTCTTTTCTGCTGCATCCTTTTGTTTCCATGGTAACAGGAAGAGGCTTTGAAAGATAGTCCTGGAGCTGCTCTTTTAGGTATGGTGGAGAAGTGAAGACTGATCACCTAAGGGTCTGCAGGCTGAGGCCAGAACCAGCAGGGGAAGTTGTGTAGGCAAAGGTTGGGACTTGGGGTGGGAATTAGACCCAGATGAAATGAGTGACAGAAAGGATGAAGCTGAGAAGGGCCTGGTTTTAAAATGGCAGTGTTTAAAAGAGCTTGAATTACTGGACAAGGCTAGTTGGTAAGAAGTGCCAAGGATTAAGGATAACTGAAGGAGGAGTGATTTAATAGTTAACTGGGCTCTCCTCTCCAGCCGTAAGGGAAGTCTGATTAGTGGTTCGATCCTCACTGGCTCAAAGTTGACTCATCTTCCATCCTTCCAAGGTTGGTAAAATGAGGACCCAGATTGTTGGGGGCAATAGGCTGACTCTGTAAACTGCTTAGAGAGGGTTGTAAAGCATTGTGAAGCGGTATATAAGTACTATTGCTATTACTGGGGGTGGGGAGGGGTGATTGTTTTCTAAAACATGTCTGTTTCCATCATGATGAATAATGAGTGGACCATCGGCCAGATGCAAACTCACAATTATATTTTGACAGCCCACAGGGCATCTTTCTCAATTGGGACTAAAAAAGGATAAAATGATTGTGTTAAACCTTTGTGAATCTAAGGCACTCATTTTGTTCTTTAATCTTTCCAAGTCCACAGTAAAAAGACTGAAAATTTAGTTATGTCCACTCTGGTGATAACATTATGATACCAGCTCCGTACACTTAACAGGAATTCCTAAACTTTTTGCCATCATTCCCCTACCACCTTTAGTGTAATCTTAATATATACATCTATTCTAAAAGTCCAAAGGCCAAATGAACACAAATCAATAGAATGGGAAAGGTGGATTTATTGTAACAGTGTAACTATTTAAAAGGTTCCTAATATCACTCATGGACTCATTCTGCACCTCTCCAAAGGAATGGTACTTTACAGTTTGGCAAACTGGCTTTAGAGACAAGAAAGAAAGAAATGGAAGGGTGGATCATGCTTATAAAGAGATTTTGTACTCCTTTACATATTTCTACTAAAAATACACAGAATTATGGTGCAACACATTTTAAAAAGGGTAAGCTATGCATTTGTTACCTAATAGAAGAGGTATGAAATGAATTTTGGAAGGTTGTAACTTGATTTTGAATACTTTTTGATATCCCTCTTCGATGTTTTTATAATAAGCTCTCTTTATGTTTGTATAGTTGAGTTGACAACTGAGATACCAGATGGCTTCAAATGATGAAGACGCCATTGCTTGGTACCAAAAAAAGGTCAGGTTTAGGTTTGGTTTTTTGAGCTTAATATATTTGCTATGTAGTTAAGTTTACATCATAGCTTTAAACTGTGGGGGTTTATTTTAGAATTTGCACATTGGCTAAATCATTGTTTAAAATAGTTATTATTGGTGCTATTGTTAAAATATTTGGAGTGATTCTTTTGCTTGGTTTTAGACATAATTTGGATTTCTTATTTTAGCTGCACCTACTATCAGATTAGTATGTATATTTTCTGTGCTTCATTTTACATTCAATAAAACAGTTGTACAAACTCTACGTAAAGGTATTGAGGAATGAGTTATAAAACAAACCTAAAATACAGTTGTGTATTTTATTTCATAATCATAACTTGATTATAGTTGTCCTTGAATCTTTCAGCATTTTTATAACACATAAAATCATTTAGAATATTGATGATTGCTTGCTTTCTCCATCTGTAATAACATATCAATAAAACCTCTCCAAAATATTCCTTTCTATATCTGTAGTATTAAATAGAGGAATTCTAGGAAATAACTCAGTGAATTCATTTTTGTTTATCAAATTTCTATACCAATATTTGTAAATACTGAAATGTGAATATTTAAATGTTATTATTTTTACTAATACATTGGTGTTGAAGATAAAAGTAATATATGAGAAATAGCTGCTTTTTTTCAGATTGGAGCTTATGATCAACAAATATGGGAAAAGTCCATAGAACAGACTGAAATGAAGGTAAAAAAAATTTTGCTGACAATTTTGTTGAACTTCTTAATTCTTTATTTTATGGCCATGTGGAATGACATGGCTGAAATATGTTGTATGTAACCAATAGAATGACATGTAAAATATAAGGGGTTCAGTGAATATAGTGAAATATAATATTTAAAATTGCCCACATCTAATTAAAATGGAAAGTTGTAAAGTATTCATTGACTTACCATGTAATTGTTGTAGACAGTCACGCAATATTTCCTCATCATCATAAGTAGGAGTACTGTGCTTCATGGGTATTTGGATGTATAATTGAATCAAGGTCTAAGCTGAAGGAGAGGCATTATGAGAAATCAGAAGGACATTATACATACTGCAGTGAAGATTTGGTAGTATAGATGTAACTGACTGGGAACAAGGTGGAACCCAGTAGAGAACTAAGTGTGATAAAAATTATCTGGCTATGTTTCTAAATAGCAGACATACCCTGAAGAACATGAAAATCCTAGCTTTTATTAATATTTAAATTTACATGAAAGTCTCAAATTAAAATTTGTTTTAGTTTTTTCCATGCAATGTTTATGGATGGTCAAATGTTATGGAAACTGGCAATTAGAGATTGTCAGTATCAGAGATTGTATCTGATGTTTGTAATTCTGCTGATGGAAAGTGTCCACTTGTGGAATAATGGCCACTTTTAATTTTTGAAAATTCTGGAAACAATTGCATTTCATACTACTCTGATTAAGTAACAGTTAAGTTCATATTTGGGGCTACAGAGGGGAGAAAATATTTTGAAATCTTGCTGCTGTCTGAGCCATCAATAGACACATAGAGATAAAATGCACCAATAAGAATGAAACAAAAAAATCAGAACACATACTTTCCAGCAGCCAGATAAATGGGGATCAACACAAGACAAACAGGTGGAAAATAATAAACTAATCAAGGAACATCTGGGGAGAAAACCCTACCCCGATCGGCACTGGCAGGGCAAGCTGTGGTGTATAAACAGGAAAGAAACCCCTTACTCACTAGCATTGACATTGTTACCTAGTTGGGTAATAAAACATCTGCAAGCAAACAAGTTTAGAGAACACCATGACTCCATAGTTCAACCTGAGTTACTTATATTCTCTTCCACTAGAAAAGTGTTATTATGTTCCTGATTATGATGGATGTCTTCTCAGAGATATGTGCAGCACTTGATTTATACAGTATACAATTTTTTTCAGACAGATTCTGAATCGTAAAGGCATATGGCAGTACATTTATAAATTAAAATGCAGTGGCAGTATTGTAGTTAGTGAGGTTTATCTGATGCGCAATTATTACTTTGCTCATATATCTTTACATGAAAAAAATGGCAGGTATTCTCTGATATAGCATTGCCCTATGTTAATCTTTATATGGTATTGGATGACAATTTCTAGAATTCTCAGCCAATTACCCTAACAGCATGGTAGCTCAGCAGTTAAGATGCTGGGCTGGAAAGCCAGGAACCCAGGTTCGAGAACTGAGTTCCACATGATAGGGTGAGCTCCTGTTCTCACCCCAGCTCTTGCCAACCTAGCTGTTTGAAAGCATACAAATGCAACTAGATAAATAGGTACCACTTTGGTGGGAAGGTAATAGCGCTCTGTATGTCATGTTGGCCACACGACTGTGGAAACAGTCAATGCTGGCTCAATAGCCTTGAACGGATATTAGCATTGTCCCCTAGAGTCAACAGTAGCTGGTGGAGTAATATCTGCAGGGACTCCTTACCTTTTTACCCTAAGAGCTGGGAATTGGAGAAGGTTATTCTGTGCTTCCCGTATGAACATGACTATGAAAGAGTAATTGTAATAAAATATGTATTCTGTGAGATCCGGGAAACTATTAATTATAAAATATTCTAATTGTTTATTACTAAATGTGCAGGGCTTCAAAAGCAAACCCAGAAAGAAAGGCCACATACAGCCTGACTTGATAGATGTTGATTTAATAAGAGGTATGAACCATTTGAAAATTTAATCACTTGTGTTAAATTTGCAAAACATTTATACTCTATGCAGTTAGTGATGACAAGTAATACCTATTATACAGATAAAGTCTTTAGTACTTGTCTTATTTTATTTATAATTTTATTATAAATAAAATGCCTGTTGTGCTTTTTAGACTTTCATGGCAGCTTAGAATAATTAAAAGCAAAATTAAATCAGAAGATATTTTAAAAGGTAGCAGAGATTTTCATTTAAGCAAAACAAAATATTTCAAGGTCCTATCTAAAATTAATAAAGTCAGACTTCTTGGAGATCCCCAGCATTATCCTCCGAAGATAATGTTCTGGTGGCTGTGTTTTGTACCTAGCTGAAATTTTGAAATATTCTGTGTTCCTATGTAGAGCATATTATAAAAATAATCTTTGTTAATAAAATATTTGTAACAGATACATTCCTACAAAAAATAGGAGAGGTGGTGCATCTGCCAAAATTTTACAGAAGAACTCCTAGCTACCATTTGACAATGCAAGATCATAAAGAATCCTAGATACACTGGAACAGAGAATATTCTCTTTCAAAAACAGTGTAACCCCATCCAGAACAGACTAAGCATCTAATTTTTAACTAGATTTCTTAAATGTATAGTCTCTTTAAAGGAAAACTGAACTCTAGCTGATTTCATGGACATTTCCATGAAGCATTCTTGGCAATAGGGCAGAAGTGCTTTGCTATTGTCTCCTGGATTTTTTTCTTAAGGGGGGAGGCGGATGCTTCCTAGTCTTGCCTCCAATCTTGGCATTTCCATTCCAGTGCTTAAACCAGGCCTGAAAACAGCACATCTGGCTTGTATGGATTAAATTTCAACTTGGTGCTGGAACCAAATTTCTGTTCAGAGCTTCCGATTGTGGCCACAAATATCATCTGAAAAATGAAAATAGAATATTGATTGTCCAACCAAATCCCTCAATAAATGTCTCACAGTTCTCATTTTCTAAGAGAATCATGGTTTGAGTAGGAAAAAAATAACAGCTAATGCACTTTTCTTGATTATTTTCTGAAATGCTTGTTTTCATTATATAAAATTTTCAGGTTCCACATTTGCCAAAGCTAAACCTGAAATTCCTTGGACATCACTTACAAGGAAGGGAATTGTGCGAGTTATATTATTCCCATTTTTTAGTCAGTGGTGGATACAAGTCACTTCTTGGCGTATATTTATGTGGCTGTTAGTACTGTACCTTTTACAAGGTGAGTAGAGATTAAAATTATGCTAGGATTATTTAACAATCTAATAAATTAACTTTGGGTTTGCTCATTTAAATAGATCTAATTTTGAAATTCCATATTAAACCATGACTTATGCTATGACAGAACTTACTACCATTGATTTTTAAAAACAACAAATATTTTATAACATTGAATACAAAGACTTTATTTCGGGAGCTTCCCTTATGTGTAATATTTGTTTATTATATGAACAGGCTATCTGAAGATGGGAATAGAGCTTGATCTTCTATTTGTGGATTTGTGGAAGGAATTAGAAGGGATATTTGGGGTGATCAATGATCTAAAGCATATTCATTAACTTCCAAAGGCTTAATTGCATTTCAGTGAAAAGCAGTACAATCTCAATGTATCCAGAACTGGAAGTGGGTCATAGAGCAGTGAAAGTAGGAAGTTGTCTTGTATTAATACTACAGATTATATCAAATCTGAACCACAAAGAAATAAGGAAGATTAGAAAGTCCAAACTAATACATTGACAGTATGGTCAGAGACATGTGTGATATAACGAGAGGGGTGGGGTGGCGGTCATGGTCCCAGTGATATTCTGGGTAGAAACATGAATAATTCTGCATTGAAACCAATACAGCAGTGGAATAACAGAAGAAGAATAACAAATATTCTTCTAGAAGAAGAATAACAGAAGCAGTGGAATAACAGAAGAAGAATAACAAATATACAGAAGAATAACAAATATGTCATCAGGAGGCACAACCAAGGGCTTGAAAAAAGGAGAGGTAAAATAAGAGATCTCCCATTTAAGAGGACTGTCTCATTATCCAGAATTTCTGATAATCTAAGTTCAAAATAAGTGACTTGGCCAACTTGAGATGATGCTGAACAAGCAGAAGAGGGAAAGAGATGTGTCACTATTGCAATTGCATGGAAAGGATTTTCAGATTTGATATTCCAGGGTTGAAGATATAGTAAGGATATAAGAGACAGGATAGTTCAGGCTATGGCAAAATGTTTGGAATGGGAAGAAGACATGAAAGTAGAAGTGTATAGAATTAACATAAGATCTGCCAAATTAAAAAAAAAAATTTTTGTCAGAAAACGAGATGAGATTCTACAAGAGCATATCAGTACTAAAAGATAGCTAATTCAGATGGAATGCTGCTTAAAGAAATACCATTCAGAATTATTTAAAAAGACTTATGGGCGGTTGGTTTTATATATGGTGACTGCAGTGAGGTTATTATGTGCATAAAGATGGAAAAAATATAGAAATATCCACAATGGAGGAATGTACTGTGAAAATGGTAGAACTTGCAGAAATGTCTAAATTGATTTATCTTATTAAGGAAGGGACAATCATTACTTTTATAAAAGACTGGAAACCCTTTATGGAATTTTTGTTTAAATGAATAAAATGAATTGGTGATTTTGTGATTTACTAATTAAAAATGTTGCTTGTGGGAAGAAGGGAACCCAGACAAGTAATTTGGCATGGTGGAAATGGTAATAGTCATGCAAGTAATGGTTGCAAAGAAAATTGGAATTTCTTCTTTAGATGTCTTTTTCTTTTTTCTTAACTCTATTTCTCACTTTTTCCTTTCATCTTTATATATCCACTTTTTCCTTTCATCTTTATATATCTTTTTCCTTCTTTTTTTCCTTAGTTTTTATAGTTTTTCAATTCTGTGTAAAATTATTTGCCAATTAAAATTTGTATGTATATGTGAGTGGTGTGTGTATTTATTATTGGAAAAACATATTAAGGTAGTCATATCATTTGCAAGACCCACAAAAATATTTCAGAAACTGCTCCTGGCTATCTTTTCACAGCCAGCATTTATAGCTATTCCTGTGTGTGTAAAACACCTACTTTGAAGGCTTTGGGTAGCCCCAATATCTATTGCATTTAAAATTGTAATTTGTATCATGCCAAGATTTGAGGAAGGGATGTCAGTAAATGCAGATTAAGGTACCATCTAATATTAGATCATGGGAGTAAGGAGTAACAGTCAATAATTGGTTTAGTGTTAAACTTCTGTCCATTATAAATCAACCCTAAATTCATATTTTTACCACAATTAGCAAAGGAGAAACTCAGTGCTAAGATTACATATGCAGTTCTGGAGGCTATTATATTAAATTTCTTTTATTTTTAGAAGTATAACAACATTTTTGTCAGTACAATTTTTTTATATGTAGCATTTTTACATGGTATGCATTTATATATAAGTATAGTACAAATCTTATTTTTACTTGTTAGACAATTTATATACTTTTTTTTCAGTTGTAGCAATTACATTATATTCCATAATGCCAGTAGTGAGTGCAAGTGAAATCATTGGACCATTGTGCCTTATGCTACTCATGGGAACTGTACACTGTCAGATAGTATCTACTCAGTTATCTAAATCTTCAGGAATTGATGGGAGCGGTGTTGGTCGAAGAAGGAGGTGAGAGATGAATGTCTGTAGCTTGGGGAGGAATGCTCCTTTTCAGATGAGAGTATTTCTTTGCATCCTGCTTAAAGGCCATTTTTCTTATAATATGCATTGTGTGAATTGTGTTTCTGCTTTCACTATTATTGCTAATTCACTTGTTTTACCTAGATTCTAATAAGTTACAGCTTTCATATTTAACTTTAGAAATATGTGCTAATTTGCACTGTTTACATATCACTCTTGAGTATAAATGTGTCAAAGCAGATTCCATAAAATGATAATAGGCATACAGTAAGCATGAAATAATAAAAACAATTAACTTATTGCTTGAGCATTTTAAAAAAGTAGAAAAAAACCAAGGGGATATTGGGGCAACTAGGTTCATTTTTTGCAGAAATAATTTATTTAGGAGCTTGCTTAATCTCAGCATTTTTTCAAATAACAGGCTCTGCTATAGACTCTGCCTATCTCTATTCCACAGATTGATTAATATCAGTAGGTTCAGTACAGTTAGCAAGATATACTCAGCAAAGAATAGAATAGAATAGAATAGAATAGAATAGAATAGAATAGAATAGAATAGAATAGAATAGAACAGAGCTGGAGGGGACCTTGGAGGTCTTTTAGTCCAGCTCCCTGCTTGAGCAGGAGAACCTGTACCATTTCAGACAAGTAACTGTCTAGTCTCTTCTAAAATTCTCCAGTGATGGAGCACCCACGATTTCTGGAGGCAGGTTGTTCCACTGGTTAATTGTCCTCACTGTTAGGAAGTTTCTCCTTAATTCCAGGTTGCTTCTCTCTTTGATCAGTTTCCAACCATTGTAGAGAGATTAAGTAGATCATGATGTATAGAGGAAGAAGGCAGTTCCTTTCATAACTGAGTTCTGAGTTGTTTATAAATCAACAACAAACTGATGAAAATAATTCATATTTAATTTTTACAGAACAGTAACATGAGCTCTTTGTGGGATATAATCAGATATTTTATCAGTGAAGCAACAAATATATATTTCCCTTTTATCATTAGAGGCATTGTTAAAGATCAGGATTTCTCCTTCACAGTACTTCATCAGTTTTTAATTTAATGGCTAGTGTTTTTAGATAGAAAATTAAAGGTGATATTAGCCACAGTTAACTATATAGTTTAAACCCTCCTCATTTCATGCATGGAGGAAGTTTTAACATACTTTGTTGCTAACATTTTTGAGATAATATACAGATGGGGTAGAGAAAGTGAAGTCTAGTATAAAATACCAGAATCATCAATTCAGTCTAGAACCAAGTGAAAAACTGGGATGTCTCATTTTCATTATTACATGCATAAATATGTATTTATTTATTTCTCACTTTATAAACCTCCCATTTCCCTCATAGAGCAACTCTGGGCTTATAGATTCTTTCTTTGTACTCTTATTAACGGGCATATGCACATATTTATTTTATTTATTAATTAAATTTCTATGCCACCTATCTTCTCTACAAGGTGTTTCTGGGCATTATAGACACTTAATTCCTTTATGTGGTATTTCAGCATCCTAAATCCTACGGCAATCTCAAAAGACATATCTCTGTGAATATGTATTTTATTCATAATTGGCATCTGGTAATATTTATATTCTCTGGTACAGATATGTTAAAAATTCTGCAGGTTTGAAGAGGGAGAGATTTATTATCAAACTCAAATTTATGCTATTTTTTTTAATCTAGAAAAATGCGCAAATTTGCAGGAGGTGACGTCTATACTTCCTCTGAGAAAATAGGCAGAAGCGAGGAGCCATTGGAGTCCTCATCCAGGATCAGCAGCTTGTTTGATTCAGTATTGCGCCGAAGGAGCAGGGAAGGGTACGGTTGGTAATATTAGTTCGTTTAGAAGATACGACTGAAATTTTAACTGGCTTTTAACTCTAATTCTGATATTGCTCCAAGATTACATCATGTAATTTATTATGGCCAGTTATGTGCATTTCTGAAAAGGGCCTGTCAAATTGTCTTTCTACAACTGCTGGATTCTCATCTTTCTTCAGTCCTACCTCATTTATATTTTTATACCACATTCCATGAGGCAACTCAGATAGCTTAAAAGTTTTCCCTCCCCACTTTTATAAATTACAGCAGTCCGATGTAGATTCTATTAAGACATGAATGACTCAAAACTCATCAGAGCCTTCATATTTAAGGAGGAATTTAAATTATTATTGCCTTGTTCCTAGTCCAGCATCCAATAGTGTGTGTGTAACTTTGATTTGCCAATGAAGTGCCTGATATTGCCTTGCTTTACATAAAAGTATTATCAGGAAGAATGGGAGAAATGTTATTCCTTTATTTTCTCTCAGCACATTCTGTGTCAGATAGATGGGAAACTTCACATTTTTAATAATTTAAGTTTTGATAGATTTTAAAATAATTAAGCAGAAATTTCATCTTCTGTATAATGAGGATTGGATTTGAAACTTGCAGTTTGATTTTCACAATTCTGCAAGTTTAATTTGAGGAGATCATGGAAAATTCTGTGTCTTCTCAACTATGTCTTGATTTTAAAAGTGTGAATAAGGAAGATATGCATTTCCTTCCATAGGGTGAAAAGGGGGAAACGGGTAGTCGATAAAGGGTCTGAAACAGAGCATAGCAGTGGTATAAAACGCAGGATTTCCAGATCTGAACACAGTTTTCAACGTTCGAAGGATTCTGAAATGCAGTCAAATTTAGATAGAAAACAGGTAAAGTTTGAACTTGATGTGTTTGCTTGATGCAAATGTCAAATTTCCTCAATATGAACAATAGCACATAGATTAAATCTTATCCACTCATCTGAATTTTGAAAAATATGGAAAACCTCTCCAAAACATTTTTATCATTATACAGATAATATTATTATCGTTTAATTATAGAAAATAAAATATAATACAATTACATAATATAATTTCTGGACATAGTTATATTATTGCCTGATTGTCATAAAGTAAACAGTATTTTTTCTGTTTTAAACTTAAAATTAACTTCTTCCAACAATGCAGCTTGGATCGAAATGATGATTGTTATCAGTTTTTAAAATACAGGAACTTAGTTGGGATTCAGGAAGGAGAATAAAACATCTATAATTTTTATTTCAACTTTCCTTCAAGGAAATAAGCTTGGCATACTGCACATGGATCCTCTTCATTTTATCCTCATAGCAGTTATAGGAGTTAAGCTAGGCTGAAAGGAATGATATGAGTTTCACAGATAAAAAAATTCAAAACCCAATCTACTAGATCATAGTTTAATATTACTTGTCAGTCATAATAGTGAAGATATACAGGTAGTCCTCAAATTATGACCGCAGTTGAGCCCAAAATTTATGTTGCTAAGTGAGAAATTTGTTAAGTGAGTTTTGCCCAATTTTACGACTTTTCTTGTCACAGTTGTTAATTGAATCACTGCAGCTGATAAGTTAGTAACACGATTGTTAAGTAAATCTGGTTACTTCATTGACTTTGCTTGTCAGAAGGTCGCAAAAGGTGATCACTTGACCCAGGGACACTGCAACCATCATAAATGTGAGTCAGTTCACATGACCCTGGGGATGCTGCCACAGTCATAAGTGTGAAAAATGGTCATAAGTTACTTTTTTCAGTGCTGTTGTAACTTCGAAAGGTCACTAAGCAAACTGTTGTAAGTCGAGGACTACCTCTAATGGAATTCCCTGCAGGAAAACAGATGGTCCATAGCTATGGAGTTGTCCTACATTAAGTAAACTGGAGTGTTTGTGGAGGAGATTTCAATCATGTCATTAGATTAATCATTTCTACACTGTGCAGCCATGTAATGTGTAACATTATTACAGTATACATTTGTCTGTGTTAATGTATATTTTGTTTGTACTGCTATAGAATAAATTGTTACTGATTACTTCCTCTGGTATAAATAGGTTGCATGAATGTGAAACTGTCTCATCCACTTGATGTTAATCCTGATTAATGTTCTTTTAGACTATTTCTAGACAGTCAGGCATTTCTGATGAATTGTCAAGCGAGGAGGAAACAGATAATGCTGGTCAGGTAGTTTTGCTGCGCAGAAGCGTAGAAGGTGGCCCTAGTATAACTGTAACTGAAGATCAGGGCAAAAAGTCTTCTCTTATTTCTCCATCTGCCTCAACAAATCAGTCAGTGTCACAGGTAAGTGTTGTCAAAAACTGTTATCCCACTTAACTTAGGCAACAAATGCATTTCACTTTTATCAAATTAAGAAAGAGATGAAGCCAGCCTTCAACTGCTGTGTGCTCCATTTGTGTTGGGAAAGCAACTCCTAGAATTACTAGCTAATGCACCCATATCTGCAGGACACCAGAAAAAAAGTATAATAATTATTAACCCTAACCTTAACCCTGAACTAGTAGATTATAATGTTCACAATTTATACTCCTTGGTATTTATTTAGGGATCTCTGGAAGCAAACTAAAAAAATATTGTTCAGTGTCTCTATATTCTGTTTTCTAGATGGATAAAAATAAATATAATAGTGCTGACATTAAACAAATGATATAAGATTAGATATTTAGCACTTCTACCCATTTAGAGTCCATTTTTAAAGCAAAACCAATTGCTGTTGGGCAGAGAAGGTTTGGCAGACAGGGCCATTTGGTAGTACTACAAAATATCATTGGAATTATATTTTAACTGGTTTCTATTCCTGCCTTGGACAGGAATAAGAATTTCAGCTGAATTCAGGATGAGGTCATGGGCCCGAATAGTTCAATTTTGTTTGTAAAAGTCAGAAAAATGGCCTGGAAGGCAAGAACCCTTCTTCTGCTATCATTTGTCAGTCACGCTGTCTGTGATTCAGGATATGGTAAACATCCATAAAAAATGATGGTCATTGATAACCTCATCCCCCATGAACCCCTCTCCCTATTTAAAACTATCCAAATAGGCCAATATTACCACAACTGCCAGCATTGAATTCCAGTTTAACTATGCACTATGTGAAGAAGAATAGTGTTTATTGTTCTTGATATTTATTTATCACAATTAATATAACATTGTGATACAGGGAGAAAATCATATTCATAGCATGGGTTATATAACATTCAGTTCTTGGTTGGGATTCTGAGTATCCCTTAGGATTAGATCCAGTGTTTTATGTCTCCCTCTTGGCTTGATAACTAACAGTTCCAAAGCACAATAATTTAATGTAGTCTGTTTTATTAGCTGAGTATTGCTGAACCATCCATTTTTAGTTAGGAATGTAAATGGTTTCTTCTTACTAACTGCCACTCTCCCATCCTCACTAGGAAGTTCCTGGAGCTTATATATGTATGTATGTATGTATGTATGTATGTATGTATGTATGTATGTATGTATGTATGTACTTAAATAGTTTAATCCTTGGATTTTATATGTATAGAATCTCTGGTTATTGCCCTTTTACTCACTGAAAGATTCTGATGCTAAGTCACTTGCAAGAAAAGATCTCTCCCATCATATTCCTCCAGTCAGCAGTATAGAAAGTTGAAAAACAAGGAAGAGTGAAGGTCTTCTAAGAGTGGATTCTCTTCACAGATATAACTGGAGAACCCAGTTATTTGAATAATATGTACACATATATTGTCCTCACTTACCTATCATAATTGGGACTGTCAACCCAGTCACTAAGCGTTGTGGTGACTGAATGAAAAATCACATGACTGCAGTGGACTTATGTCATTTCTACTTTTGTCATTAAGCAAATCACCACAGTTGTTAAGCAAGACATTACATTGTAATTTCAGTTTTATGTTCTCCATTAATTCTGTTTGGTGAAAGCTGATTGTGAAGTTTGCAAAGGGTGATCACATGATCATGGGATACTGTGATAACTATAAATGTGAGGATTGGTTGCAAAGCTGTTTTTTTTTTAACCATCATGACTTTGAACAGTCACTAAACACGGCAGTTGGTAAGCCAGGACTACTTATGGACACATATATATTTGTCTTTTGAATAAGTACAATATAATATAATATTGTATTTTTAATACAGTATATAACATCTTTTTTGCTTTGAAGATTTTCTACATTTTAGTTCTTCACTCATTCTTTTTGTGATCTGAGGCAGGTCAAGGAGGTTGTGAAATCTATGCAAGATTCGGACAGCTTAGTGGAATCAGAACTTGAACTAACAATTCCTCAAGAGGTATTCAGAATTAAAAATTACAATTTGTCCTTTGTGAAGATCCTGAATGTAACTGATCCTTTTTTCATTATTTTGATTTAAGATTCTTCTCAGCATCATCTGAGAGTGGAGCTGGAATGACATAGGCAATGAGCCATGTTTTAATCATGTTTGGGGGAATAGATAATAGTGACTCACATTTAATGATAATCCTGATAGCTGTGTTATTCAGTGTGTTAAATCAAAACCAATTAGCACATTATAGTTTCACATAAGGACAGGGTATTTGAGATCTCTGAAGTCCTTGGGAATTGTGCCCTTGAAATTGAAACAACAGGCAATCAGATTACATTGGCAAAAAAATTTCTCATATAGTCTGAAAGAACTCTCTTTCATTTCTCAGCTGTTGTGGAGTGAACTAAATACTGATATTACTCTGTAGAACATTCTTGGTTTAATACAAGTGGTAGAGCAGGACATAAACTCATTTGCAAAACAACATTTCTATGTTTCAGAATTAATCCCTACATAGAAATATGTTCCATGTTTTTGTTTCTATGTTTTATTAATATTTCAGTATTTTTAGTATAGTTCAATAATCCATTATAGCACTTATTGGATTTGACATCAGGAAGTAGGTATATCTATTCTATCATACCAATAATAGTGTTATGTTCTTGATTAGTAACTTAGAGCTTACTCTAATTTTTCTGCAGCACTGATGAATTGGAATATTTGACACTAATATTTTGTGGTATTTAGAAAGATAAAGATAAATCTGTGTCAGACAGTTTTCATGATAAAGGAGGTTACTGGGATTGTGTTGGTACCTTTCCATGGGATTGGGCTTTTTAAAAATTATTTATTATCATTCTGATTTAATATAGCCACCCATTTCAGTTGCCTGCACCATTGTAACTTAAATGAATTAAAAGATTGACATGAGTATCTTATTAATATCTTATAAAAAAAATCAGTGATTGGTTTTAATTGAATTAGGATTGCAATAATTATTTTCTGAACATTTCCTCATAGGAGTCCAAAGCCCAGTATAGTAGTGAATCTCAAAGCGGTAGTATTTCTCATAGAGATTCGGAGAGTACTCGTCATGACTCTGAGACAGAAGATATGTTATGGGACGATTTGCTTCATGGACCTGAATACCGATCCTCTTTCACCAGTGACAGTGAGGAAGCAAAAGGAAAAGACAGAAAAGCAAGCAAACGAGATCTGAAGGATGATGTTTTCCAGCAGGTCTGTAGAATGCAAAGCGTTCCTCCTTGTGATGGTAGCTTAAACAAATAAAACATTGGGAGATAGTACCAGAAATTCCTCTTCATGTTCTCTGGCAACAAGCTGTGATACTAGTTTTTTATGGATTTTTGTCCAATTGTATAAGTTCATGGTGCCATTTTATTTGGATAAATAAAATGGATTTTTTCAGTAGAGATGGTTTACCATGTAGCAAGAATTAAAAAAAAGTTTAATTTAGACATACTGTAACTTACTGTGTTACCACAGGAATATGGAATTAAAGCAAAAGTTTTCAGATCTTGATTGCTCATTGATGAAATGCAAGATTCTACATGTATGGGGATAAGGTGATTTGGTGACTTCTTAAAGAAGCTATGTCTTTTCCTGGGCTTATATGGTGGAAATCAGGGAATCCAGGAAAATATCAGATTGTTACAGGATATTATTAGGTACTGGGTGCCTGCCCTCACCTAATCTAAATCAGCTTTTCCTATTTGAATCTGAAACTATGGTGGTAGTCTTTCTCAGATAGCAGCATTAACTCAAGGGCACTGAAAAAAGTATTCTTGATTTGATGATGCACCTATTAATTTCTTTACTAAGTGCCTTCAACCAAAAGGCAGGTGTGATTATAGCCATTTATTACAGATAGAAAACATTTAATGTCTCCCTCTCTCTTGTCATATCCCTGGAAAGAGAAGATGGGTTATCTTGAAGCACTTTAGTCCCAACAGTTCTTGCCACTTACAGAGTGCACAGCCCAAACCTCACCACAAGCTTTCACACACAAACATTAAAAATACATTCAAATATTCAAAGACACAGAGACTTCCTCCCCTGCTACTTCCACCAGCAGGAAGAGGGCTCCCCTCATTCACCCCCACCAATACATCCCTTGATTTTCACCCAGAGAAAAAAAAATCAGACCATTTACCATGATACTCAATACAGGGGGAAAAACTCCATAGAAGCCTATTATTCTACTGTAGAGCCCTCCCCCATCTGCCCACTGCCCACACTTTCTAAGCCCCAGCATCCCATAGGAAAAAAAAATAGAGCAGCTAATACGGAAAAGCATCCCAAAATGTTAGAGGCTATGAGGGTCTGGAGTGGGAACAACTGGCTTCGGTTGAACTCTGGTAAGACTTAATGACCCTGGGTTTGGTTCCAAGACTGTGCATCTTTGGTGCTGGATGGGATGGCACTGCTCAGGACAGACCCAGTGTGCAATTTTGGGGTCCACTTAGGCTCATGATTCCTGCTCAAAAAGCAAGTGGCAGTCACCATTAGGAGTTTGCATAGCTTTGTCTTATGTGTCAGTTGCACTTGTTCCTGGATCAGCAGGCCCTGCTTACAGTCACTCATGCCTAGTCACCTCCAGCTTTGCATGGGGCTGCCCTTGTAGAGTATCCAGAAGCCTCACCTGGTACAAATGTAGGCAGTTATGTGTGCTCCTAGAACAATGTATGTTACACATTTGTTCTGCAATTTGGCTGCCAGTTTGCTTCTGAGTCTAATTAAAGATGTTGGTTTTAACCTTTAAAGCTCTTCATGTCATAGGACCTCTCTCTGGTTACATCAACCCATCCCATTAGATTTGGCATAGACGACATGTTGTAATGTTCCTGGTGGGTCCCAGGAAATAGGCTTTCTCTGCTACGATGCCCACTTAGGGAACATTCTTTTCCCTGAAATTAGATTAGCGCCATCCCTTTTGACATTCCAGAAGTTCCTTAAGACCTGGTTATGTTATCAGGCCTGGGGCTCCCAGAAAACTGGAAACATGCTTCATTGACTTCATTGCTGAGGTAGCTGTTCTTATCCTCTCTTTGCCTAAGGTTGTGTATTTGTTTTGATAATATTTTTAATGTGGATTATTATATTTATGTGTTGGTTGTTTTAGATATGTGTTGTTTTATTGGATTATTGTGGGCCACCCAGAATCAAGTTTTGTGAGATAGACCTCTATAACCATTTGATAAATCAATCAATCAATCAATCAATCAATAAACTGACTATAAGGAGTTCACGATTAAAAAAAATACTGGGGAAAAGCCCCTGGATGCCCTGTTACCTGGAATATAGTGACATCAGAGAACATATGTTAATGGTTCTTATTCTTGTAATTATCAAATATTTCAAGTTTCTGTTACAGACAACGGAAGATTAAAATGCTCAGTGAGGATAAAAGTTAGACTAACATTCATGCTTGCTCAGATAGGAGCCATCTTTTGACCTGTATGAAGTTAATGGTAAAATGTTTGCTCAGTAGCATTAAATGAGGTGTTTTGAAGCCATTTTCCCCCATATTAGACAAGACTTTACAGAATATGGCATCAATATGTATTTTTTTCCCCTCAGAATCACTTGTTCTGGCTGCAGAATACAAGTCCTGCTTCTACCAAAGTGAGTGCGCTCATCTGGGAGGGGAATGAGTGCAAGAAAGTAGACATGTCTGTTCTGGAGATCAGTGGAATCATCATGAGCAGGGTAAGGATTATGTCCATTCAGTATATTCTTATAGAAAAACTGGCAGCTCTATTCTGTGCAGCTTGTTCTGTATCCACAAGCAAAATATGTATTTATTTGTTTGTTTGTTTGTTTGTTTGTTTTACATATTTCTGAGCTGCGCATCTTCCTCAGAGAGGGGCTCTGGGTGGTTAATACAAGAATGTGTGATTTTGGAGGAATACAGTAGATATTTTAAGTTGGAAGTTCAGTGGGTTGCCTTTTTCCAAAATGATAGAAAATTGTTTTTTATGTGATTGCAAATTTACATGTATGCCATTTTGCAATCTCATCTTCACTGAGTTGAATCTAATGTTGAATTTCCATTCTTATGTAATGCTGCATTTTTAGATGCAGCACACTAATTCATAATGCAATGGTTTGTATGTCTCAATGTACAGTCTGCAGTGCTGATATTGGTTTCCCCACCTTTAGGTCAATGCCTTTCACCAAGGATCTGGTTACCAATGGCTGGGCAATATTGTTACCATTGGTTTAGCTTTCCTTCCCTTCCTCTATCGACTCTTCCATTCAAAGACTTTTGAGCAATTGTGGTCCTTGACTGCAAAAGAAGTTTTGCATATCTTTTGTGGGGGTCCTCCATTCCCCCCTATAATCGTCCTTGCAATGATCATCTTTCTGGAGCGCCTTTGCCTCACCTGGATGTTTTTCTTCATGATGTGTGTTGCTGAGAGGACTTACAAGCAGGTTAGTTTTAGTTGTCAAAAAAATAAAAGAACCACATAACTGCTAATGAAAGCACTGCTCTCTGTCACTGTCCCTTGCTTTTGCCACATGGTTGTGTCAGGTGGCAAAATTAATATATTGTCATTATATTGCATGTTTCTCTATGACAAACAAGTATCAGTTCCCCTTCTTATAATGTCATTTCTGTTTTAGAGAAATATGTATCATTAAAATGTTCTGCAAAGCTTTTGAAAGGTAGCAGTCAGAAAAGATCTGCCTATAATTTTCAAATGATAATGCATGTAATTTGCTCTGACTGACACTTTTCTTTGCAGCGTTTTCTGGTTGCTAAACTTTTTAGCCACATTACCTCTGCTCGGAAAGCAAGAAAATATGAAATCCCACATTTCAGACTCAAGAAAGTAGAAAACATTAAAATCTGGTTATCACTTCGTTCCTACTTAAAGGTAAGTGATATAGAAGCACTGAAATCTCAGCCTTAAACAAAAGATTCAGATTGTGGAGAGGATTTGGGTTTTTGCTCTTTATATGTAATTCTGCATTATTTTAATTTTGTATATTTGTTTTGCCAGAGGCGAGGCCCTCAACGATCTGTTGATGTAGTTGTATCCTCCATATTCTTACTGGCTCTTTCAATTGCTTTCATATGCTGTGCACAGGTAAGATCTCTGGGTTTATTTATTGACTGTTTTACTAGAGCTTTCAGATCCTTTGCATTTTCGGCTATCAGGTTAGTGTCATCAACATAGTGGAGGATATTGATGTTTCTTCCAATTTTAAGACCATGTTCATCCCCCAATTCAGTTTATTTATTCAATTTCTATAGCCACCCATCTCAGCCAATGACTCTGAGTGGCTTACAATTCAAAAAATATATTACAATTAAGAAACTCAAAGCTTTTTAAAACAGTAAAAAAATAAGAACATCCTAAATAAATATACATACCAGCTGAGATATTTGGCTAGTTAGCAGTACAATCAGGAAATAGGGCCTTAACATATACATCACCCCATGGCAGGAAAAAATGTAAGGATAGTATCTGGATAGTACTTGGATGGCAGACCATCATAATGACCGGGGCTCATTAATCTGAGCTAGAAAATCAGACAAACATTCTAGATGCAATGAAAAGTCCTCCCAAAAGTTCTGTCCCCCAAGTGCATAGACATAAACATTAAGTTAAAGTTGAAGAAAGTTTAAAAACCTCCAAAGTTTCTTAACCATATTCAGCATGTATTGATTGTTTCATGTAGCATTACCCAGAAGAAGTCATTTAACCAATAAATAGCAGTTGTGAAAACCTATACTCTGCAATTATAGCCATTTATCTTTTTGATAGTAGAAGGCATGAAACTCACTTGATTTGCACACTGAAGTTAAAGTGGACAGTGAGTGGCAGAGGACTCTTTTTTTAATTTTGTGATTGGACAATATTACTCATCTTTATTCAAAACTGAGGAAGATTCCACTTGCCTGGTCTGTTTCTCTGCCCTTGTGTTGTAATAAATGCATTGTGTGCTAAGAAGCATATTGATTTGTTTATCAGCTTGTATGCCATTTTAAACCTTGGGGAACTCTAGACATCTTAGATACTGGAGCAATGCACAATATATATTTTTTGCCAAGCTTTTGAATATTTCAGGAATTTGAGGGTAAAGGTTCGTTCTCTGAGCTTTTGGGTTGGTTTCCAAATGTTTCGTTACCAGGCTAGGTAACATCTTCAGCAGCATTTAGAGGATGTCTGTGTCATGCTTTTCTATTTATAAGGGCTTCAGGTGTGGGTGTGTCAAGTGAAGGTCTTGTGATGAGTCATTAGAGAGAGGCTTGTGATGGGTCTTGAGATGGGGAGGTTACATCAGGTCAGCGTCATTGGGAGGTGAACTGCTGGGGAGAGGGGCTTGTGTGGGTTGATTGGGGTTGGGGCTGACTTCGGCTGGCTGTGCGATTGATTGGATTCTATGGGCTTCGTAGGCTGGTTGTAAATAAATTTCAGGAATTCATTGTACTGTAGCCTCATAATTTTGATCTGGAAACCTGTGGATTAGAATATAAATGTGTGAATTTTGTATTAGAAAGTTGGAAAATGAAGAGCTCACATCTGCAATTAGGTATCCATAGCTAGAGAAATTTGGATATGGACAGTTACAACAGGAAAGATAAAGTTCAGTAAATGAAAGGAAAAAAATCATTCTGCAAGTACATCCCCCTTTTTCCCTGCAGTTTGAACTAACCTGGCTTTAAGAGCATGTGCTGAAGTAACTTGTAGTCCTCTTAGGTCTTCTGGACACAGGGTGTTCTTACTGTGCAGGATGCAGTGTTAAATTATTAACCAAGCTCTGTTCTAGAACAAAGTTAACTTACAGTCTGTGTGCTGATTGTTGTTGTGCTACTTTTCATAGGTTTTAAAAGGTCACAAGACATTCTTGAGTGCTGCTTACAATTGGGAGTTCCTAATCTGGGAAACTGCCCTGCTCTTATTCTTGTTGCGTTTGGCATCCCTCGGCTCTGACACCAACAAGAAATACAGTAATATTTCAATTCTGCTTACTGAACAGGTACTTTTGGATTCTTTGATTATTTCTTTGACATTATGACAGATCGATAAAGTAATATCTAAAAATAATAATATAGCAAGGTAAATACAAATTTTCAGTTGTTAACTTGCTGTTTATTTTGTTAAATATCCAGAGGCTGTCTTCTGGTGGTAGCAGATTCCTGAACTGTTCATAAAATATTAGTTACCCAACACGTAAGCTTTAGTTTGTCAGTCTTGAAGAAAAGCATGTTTTAAAACCAAGCACTGCAGGACAAAAATCAAGGTGTGGATACTTTTTGTGGAGGCCTTTTGTTTAGTGCAGGGGTCCTCAACCTTGGCCACTTTAAGACTTGTGGACTTCAACTCCCAGAACTGGCTGAGGAATTCTGGGAATTGAAGTCCACAAGTCTTAAAGTGGCCAAGGTTGAGGACCCTGGTTTAGTGTATCAGTTATAACACCAAGATAAAAGGTTGAGGGTGGGTGGGCTGTAACAAATTTCAGTATCTTCATTTTCAAAAATACCTGTAGAAGCTAAAGCCTGGGCACCGTTTGATGAAAATTGAAGACCAAAATTATTTTATTTAATGAAAAGGTCTTTTAGCAACCTGTATCTCTTTTCCTTCGGTTTGCCTGTAGGATAAGTCTTATGAAACAAATTTCCATAGGATTATTTTTTTTTTAAATTATTGTTTATTAAAAGCTGCATACTTATGTAATTTTTTTTGCTGTTGGTTAGGTTCTTAAAGTATATTTCAACTAAAGCACATATTTACGTTTTATTTGGAAAATCTGTTTTTTAGAACCTGTCATCACCTCCTTTCATACAGGGGAAAAGTAGCCATTGCCTTCTCCCCTTTCCAATTACAGTATATATTTCATGATCATACTGTTATCAAGGCAGATAGTTTGACTTTGTATATGAGTATATACAGTATTTGAGTGTTCTAGATTTTTTAAAAAGCACATTACACCATATTTCAGCTGATGTTTTTACTGGTTATGAAAAGTGATTTGTGTTAATGTTTATGCTAGCTGTGTAGGGAATATAATATTTAAATAACTTTCCTGCAGATAAATTTGTACTTAAAGATGGAAAAGAAACCCAACAAGAAAGAGCAGCTCACACTAGTAAATAACGTCCTTAAACTCTCCACCAAACTCTTGAAGGTAAGAATAAAGTAAAAATTTGCACTTCTTTGCCTGTATTCTTCTGCTATATTTTTTAAAAGATGTTCAATAATCTTTTTATTGTATAAAAGCAATGCTGCTGCATTATAATTCTGTTTCATAACCGCAGGAGTTAGATACACCGTTTAGACTATATGGATTGACAGTGAATCCCTTGATCTATAATATTACACGAGTGGTGATCCTGTCGGCCGTCTCTGGAGTCATAAGTGATTTGCTGGGCTTCAATATCAGAGTAAGTGTTGCCAAGTACCTGTTGAGGATAGCTCAGCTGTCTGTTTCTCTAGTGTTGTTTACATAATGGCTATATTTTGTCTGCTCAAACATAACCAAAACAGTGTAATTGTGAAAATAAAACAATTTATATTCCTGCTTCAGACCCATGTAATTTTCAAAGAGTGGTAACTTTTAGTTCTTAGGTATTTGGGGGGCACATTTGGAAACTGTGAAACAACTGTAAGCACAACCCAAAAGAGTATTGTATGGTTAATTACAAAAGACAAGCATCGTATCAAAGAATCTCAATAAATTTTGGATATGCATCTATAGGCAAACTAACTGTGTACATGATTGTTCTTTGCAAGAAAATATCTACGGTACACTTAGAAGTCTTCAAGGATGCTCTTGGGTCAGTAGGAATCCATGGTAGAAATCCAATTTTTAGGACTTCAATTATTCTTAAAAATACAGTTTAGTCTAGTGGTAAAGACCCCATGCTAGAAAGTAGGAGACCCGTGAGTGCTAGTCCCACCTCAGGCATGAAAGCCAGTTGGGCTACCTTGGGCCATTCTCTCTCAACCGAACCAACTCAGAGTTTGTTGTTGGGAAAACAGAAGGAAGGAGGATTAGGTATGCATGTTGCCTTGAATAATTTACAAAAAAATAAAAATGGGATAAAAATAAATAAATGAGGTAGAGTTACAAAACTACTTGTTTGGAAATTGTTCTGTACAGATGCAGCTTATATATGGACTTTGCTTTCACATGAGTTTAAAATTTATTTTCTGATTTTAATGTTAACTTTGTTCTCTCTCTCTCTCTCTCTTTAGTTATGGAAAATCAAACCGTGAGAGAGAAGATGCTGCAACCCATGTTTTGGGCAGAAATATTCTCTGATGTGCTACACAGGCTTGACAAGGCCATTGAAGGTGCTTTTTCCTCACTTCAATACAAATGCCATATTTTCCATACATTTTCTTAAGAATTTAGAATTAATTTTTCATTGAGGTCATAGCTTGAAGAGATGGTTAAATAAATCTTAATAAATAACAATTCTAATGTGTTCATCTTAGTTGGTTAAACCAGCTGCTCCTATGGAGCAAAGCAATATGAAATGAGATGTCTTGCAACAAGGTTTATTAAATGAATAAAAAAAATAAGCCAGCATTATTCTGCTCTGAAACTGCCTGTTAAACCCATCTGTGACTAAGATGAATATAGCTATTTGGTACCTAATAATTTAATATGGTGTTT
This sequence comes from Protobothrops mucrosquamatus, assembly GCF_001527695.2. Taxonomy (NCBI): domain Eukaryota; kingdom Metazoa; phylum Chordata; class Lepidosauria; order Squamata; family Viperidae; genus Protobothrops; species Protobothrops mucrosquamatus. The sequence continues at coordinate 185,061 of NW_015387257.1, read as the reverse complement.
GTTTCTGTCAAGCTCACCTATTTTCTGTAAGTTGCAGTTGACCTACTTTTTACATTTCAAAATGCCTCTGGTAGAAAGCCTTTTCTTGAATGGCAGTTGGTCCTGCTTGTTTTGCTGTACTGGGAGAGGAGAATGAAATTTATTCCAACAAAATATGAATACCCTCTTCAGGCATTTTACAGTTCAGCCTTCCATTGCTCAGTAACACATAATAGCAATAACAGAAGATGGCTAAGAGTAGATTTGCCATATATTTAAGAATGCTATTAGAGTTCTCCAATTAGTGATCTGAATTAGCAGTCTATCCATGAAAAAAATAAAAATGTTGGTATGGTATCTATGTTTTATGCAAAGCAATTGGAAACTCGTATAATATTGTTAAATGTTACCAGTTAGCACCACAAAAACTGGGTTGGTTCTGAAGAAATTTTTACTGTAAACTTTTGTTTAAAAGAAGGTTTACATACCTTCCCCAACTGGGTAATTGTTAGAACTATGGATATATAACATTTTCTTATATATATATTCAGTTTTCCATCTCTGCAAATCAATTTATACATACATGTTTTTTCTATCTGTGTTATGTTTCTAAGTTCACAGAATAAAGTATTACTGGACCTGTAAAAGGAACTACCAAAGTTTGGCTGCTATTATTAGCATTTATGCAATAGTTTTTTTCTTTCAAACAATTCACTTATTTTTTTTCTGGAGGGAACACGCCTTTAGAACATTCTATGTTATATATAAAGCTATTATTGGCATTCTTGTAAGGTGCTGAAGGAATCTGTATGATAGTATTTGAAATTAAATGTTAGTAACAAAGACAAATAAAACAGAAGTCAAGAGAGAAGTCAGTGATGGTTTGCTGTGGGTTTTTTCCAGTGAAAAGGATATGCTTGTAAGTATTTATTGCTAGCAGTAGATTCATGCAGAGATGTCTGCCAAAGCAGCATTGCATCAAAAGCTCCACCCCTTTTGTACATGCATGTGATGTCACAAAGATCATAGAATGGCAAACTGTTCTTGCTAAAAGACAAATAACTTTTTGAAGGTCTCAAATCACAATAAGGATGATGTAAAAACCAAAAATACAAATTCATTCTTTTATTTGTGTCAATCTTATCAAGCTCCCAATGTACTTCCAGTTCATGTGATCTAGAATCAAAGTGTTTTAATTTTTTTCTCCCAAAAAAATCATACAATCCATATTTTTCTATTAACAGAGCAATTTCCCTCATCTCCCAGTACACTCTTTACAGCTGTCTCCAAATTATTCCTCCATTTACCCATACTGTGGCCTATCCCTGCTACTTTTTCCCAAATGCCATTCCCAAGTCTTCCCAAGGCAGTTGCAGAGGGGAGTCTCAGAAACTCTTCTAAATTAACTGCTGTCTGTAACCTTAAATTATAAGAGTATCTCCAGGTTCAGAGGGGCCTTTCTGCAAAATGATAAATAGCTGGAGAGCCATGTTCATTTGGAAGTGTCTGAAATTACTCCAGAACTAAAGATACCAGCAGAATACTCAATTAAAAGCTTGGAAAAGAGTCCATTTGTGCAATGGAAACTATACATTGTCTAATGGAATTCTAATTTACAGAGCAACAGGAGAAAAGTTTTCATTAAGAGGGGTAACAAAGAATCAAAGTTATTAATCAGATGTTCTTTTTAATGTATCTATATAAAAAATAATGAGTGATTTACAGATCTTTCTAATCAGAATCTGAGAAGTGAATATATAAAGGTGCTGTACAAAATAAACATTTATATCCAATACAACCATATTTTCTGAACATTCCAAGGCCACATTGCTAAATCATTATTATCAAGTTAAATACAGATACAAAGTTTCTGGAAAAAAGGGCTCACATCAAACAGAAGACAACAAAATAGGTCACATCATTAAATGGATAAACAGTATCTGAATAGTGGGAAAATAAAGTTATTTCAATTTTATTATTTTGATATTTCTGCAGTTTTCATTTAATATTATTTTGTGACAAAATATATAGAACCTTTTTGAAGGTTGCTTCATGATATTTGTCAAGTTAATTTACATAGTTTAACTCAGATATTTAATATTTTCACAGTAATATTCTATATTTGCATATACTTCCTACAGTAACTTTTGAGTTTGTAAATGATAAGAGCACACAATAACACATTAAAAAGCTGTATCAGATGACTTTTTTTTTCAAAAAAGTTGATGTCTTCTACAACTGATTTGTCTTAGTACTTCTTTCCAATAGAAATACTCAGATGTCCAAGTCTAAGGAATAGAGTTTTTAATTCAACTGCATCTGAACTGCAGTTTGAGCTATTATACAAACTATTTTCAAGAAATGGGAATCAACAAACAGTAATGTTATTGAAGAGAATGTTATTGAAGAAGTCTAAAGCTCTATCATATATACCTAAGTAAAATGAGTCTTAGAAATTTTGTCCAGAGCTATTACATATGGATTTTGCACATTGGTAAACTCACATTCTATCATGGTTTATGTGAATGTCATATCTGGTCGTCATATGATGAATAATAGGTAGCCTTCAAGCTATTTTGCTTTCCTGTGGGTCAAAATAGCTTCAATGACTTTAATCTACTGAATCTGTGTTTGCTTTAGGCCTAAACCTTTTCATTAGTCATTCTCATAGTCACTAACAGTTCTTTCTGGAAAGTCCATAGCTTTTTAATAGTTGACTGGCATGCTGATGTATCATCTTTTATTGGTCTGAATGTTTCTGATAAATTGGGCTAATAGGATTGGCACAAGAGGAAAATCATCTGCAAGCAACGCTAGCACTTCCAAAGTGGCAGGCTATATCCTCTTTGGAAACAGTTTGAAATCATGGGGGGGGGGGGATGTAGTTTCACAGAAGTTTTAATCCCTCTCAAAAATCACAGCCCATTTTCAGATTATATGAAATTGCCAAACCCCTAGAGTCACGCATTCATCTATTTCTATTACATCTAGAGCATTCAAAACAAATAAATCAGAGACCGAAGAGAACTGTATATCAGCCATCTGAATCTGAATGCAAAGCAAAAGTTTTCTGAAAACAACATCTCTAAATTCCTCAGCTGCTACGGTGCAAGAAATAGGATGCTTACACTTTTTCTGTTTAAAATAGTGAAATAAGAACACATATTTCACTACTACAAAGGGGAGACTATCAGTATCAGAAGTTGGAGGCAATATCAAACAGGTGTGCACAATATACATGTCTGCTGCTAGTGTGAGGACTATGATACTGATATTTTGTTTAGGCTTCCCCAAAGTATGAAGAAAAGCAAACTTGCCAAACCAATATAGAACAATGACTATAGACATCACTGTAAATAGTTGTTCTAAAATGGCATGTACACAAATAGTAATTTATGATAACTACAAAACTAAAGATAGAGGACAAAAAGGGCTTGAAGAAAGGAGAGAGGAAAAAATAACTTCACAAGAAAAATGAATGTGTATTCTGATAAAAGAAAAATTAATAAAAAAATGGCTCATCTGAATAACATGAGGAACTTGGGAGAGCAATAAAGACTTTAAACATCTTAAATATATACCCACATGTGCACACACTCAAATACAAAGTAATTATTTAAGTTATCGACTGTTAAGATCTGTAAGAATGTATTTTTATCTTTCTTAACTGACCACTGCCTTTCACTCAAATCCATTCAAAGGAAACCAAGTTCATTGTTAGAATGATTTTAAAAAATTAGAAGAGTTCATTGTTCTAGAGGTTGCCACTCCAATGACCTATACGCCTGAAGAACTAATGTGCTTTACCCATAACATTCCTCCCGTTATGATAATCATGCACAAGCAAATGAGAAATTTCATAGAGACATTTTAAATTTGGAGGTACTTTTATATACAAACTTGGAAGCCAGTGTAATAGGCTTCTGTTAATAGGCACAAGGACAATACTTAAGAATTTTACTTTGGTGGGTAAGTTCTGATTTATTTTGCTTGTTGGGATTTAAGATTTTAAAATGTTTGAGCAAGGCAACAAATGTTCAAGTATTTAGCCAGCATTAACCCAAAAAACAACCAACAGTAGGTGGAAATTCATTTGAATAGCAGACAGAAATCTAAGAAACATTTAATTGCACATTTAATTTCTAATGTTAACGTGTTATAACAAGTATCAGGAAATAATTTGATTATGCTCCTGAAATGTTTGCTCTCATAATCTCATTTCATCAAATGTGATTTCCAAACTGCCCAATTCTAAGATTTAATTTGTATCACAGATAAAATATTAAAATCACTATAGAATAAAATAGTAAGCTGTCACATATTTATTGATAAAGGGCTACTATCCTTTTTACAGTTATTTTGCAGATTGAGAAGTTTGGGAAAGAAAGAAAAGACTTGTAAAAAAGGCAACTGAGTGTATGTTAACTTTCTGACTCCCCAGAGTCAAGAAAATCACACCCACCCTGCCTTTCCTTTAGCTGTGAGAACTTAGAAGTATTCCTTATGTAAACATGCAGCATGCCTGAGTAAACACCCATTTTAAAGAAAACCCTTTTCTGTGGCAGTGGAAAATGCAGGAAAAGATTCAATGGGCTACAGTAGATAACTTGGCACAAGAACAAGTAGTGAGTTATGATCCACTAATAGGCATTAAATAATGTTCATTAACATACAATACTATCAGAAAATCTTAGCAGTGCAACATCAGGAGCAGCAGGACACCATCTTCAAAGGAGACAAAAGACAACAGCTTTTGAAGAGTTTCTCATAAGCAATCCAAAAAGGTCCTTCATGCAGCCTAATAAAAGATCAAATCAAATGTACTTTCCATTCTGTCAATCACAGTGTCTAAAAAAAATATGAGTTTTCTGGGGAAAAGTTTATGACTACATTTAAAAACCTGATTAAAATATGTTCTTAAAAAAGTTGGTCATTCAAACCCGTTTGTTAGTCAGACCCATTGCTTTTGTGACTTGACTTGTACTTGGTACTTTCCAAGGTCCAGGAACTATTGTTTTCTTTACCGGAGAACTCTCAGATTTGGAGATTCCATCGTCTTTGGTTTTATCAGATAGCTCCAAGTTATCTGTAAATTTGTTCAGGAAAAGAGGCTCATCAGCTTCAAGTCTAGAGTTTTTATCCACAGAAATTAGTGAATCATCAGGAAGACCTGACTTCTGAAATTGCTTAGAACTTTTCATATTCTCATCTTCCAAGATTTTCTTTCCAGGCTGATTAGTCTTAGAAAGTGAGAGAAACTGCTCTCCTACCTTGGCATACTGTATCTCTGAAGGACATTTTGAGTTCTTTGTAGATAAATTTGGCTTTGTTATTTCGTTTGTGACTCCTAATTTTACCTTTTCAGTTTTTAGCAGCCTACTAGAACTTATATCATTAGCAGCTGTTTTGTTTTGAAAGTCTAGCTTAAGTTTTTCTCTGCTTCTTTCTCTCTTTGGATATTTTTGGGGACTGACAGACTGATCTCTTTTCTCCTTGGCCAAGATTTTCTCTATATCAGCATTCTCAAAGATTCCCAGATTACCACTTTCATTTCTTTTTGGACTCTGTAAGTGGTCTAAGCAATTCTCAGCTAGATGTTTAGTTTCACTTTTCTTAGATGTATTGAATGGAAGTTGATTAGGAGCTCTGGAAGGACTATTGCTCAACTTCTGGGGACTAGCTGATCGGCTTTTACTGGCTGCATTGCCCGATGCTAATTGTGCAGTACTGTGCATCATTTTATTATCCGGAATGAAACTGTGGTCCCAGTTGTTCACTTGCCTTTGTGGACAAACTGTTTTCTTTATCTCCAAATGGTTTTCCATTAAAGTGCTTTTCTTTTCAGGCACAGTATTCTTCAGTTTTTCTAGTTTCTCAGACATCTGACATTTCATTAGAGCTTCTGATTCTGGCAAATAAGATGCTTCAGATGTGAAAGCAGAATGTGATGATGAGGGAAGTGACGTCTGTTCACCATGTGTTACACTTGAGGATACTGGATTAAAATTACCCAGACCACCTACATCAAAATAAAAAATAATGCATAAGAGCAAAACAGTAAAAAGGTATTATCTATATCTAAAACCCTTCCAATTGTAATGATTGAAATACGCAAAAACAACTTATACTATAAAAACCAATATATTTAAGTATGTTATGAGAAAATTTAATTTCCAATGTATAATATAATGTATAATAAAACATATTATGGTAACCTATAATACAGGATAAGTATTCCTTCTAGAAACCTGGTTTCTATGTCTCAATTCTTTCTCCTGCAACAGAAAATCTCTGAAACTACATACACTTTCTTTTAGTCAATTTCAGTTATACTTTTTCTGTATGACAATTAAAACACTATTTTTTTTCTCTTGCAGATAGTTTTATTCTCAGAATATCTATTTTGTTCTTCTTATCTATTAACTCAGTTTTAATTTATTTACCACTGATTTCCATTTTGTAGCACTGTGGATTACAGATCTTTTATTCTAAGAACTGCAATCATGTAGGGCCAATCAAATCCCAAATATAACCAATAGGGCACAAATCCTGACTAAATTAAACAGCTTGGCTATGTAAAGGATGACCACTAGATACTTAGTTCTCTTCTTCATCAATTTTTCATGTTGAGGGAGGGGAGAAATTGCCTCTCATTTATGTACCAGAGTTAAAATTTCATTTTCAGGTTTTCAAAAAATAAGACTGTCAAAAAGGAGACAAAATATAACAATGATGCCGAAGTATGTAGGAACTTTAATCAAAGATACATCAACAATATGTGTGTGCTAGGATGGAAAAAGTGATTGTTATAGCAAGTGGCCTGTGTCATTTCTAGTCCTTGGATAATGTACTAATATGTGGAATTGAGGGTTTCTAAAATTGATTCCTCTATATTACTTGTGGCCTACACTTATCACAACTCATGTCAAATGTAAACTAGCTGAGTGAAAAACTATTATTCAAAACAAATAAAAAGTGGCTAATCACAATACATGCTGATTTACCAAGTTTAAGGAAAGACCAAAGAAAGCCCTGAAAGCTTTAATGCTGCTCAGTTTTCACGTAGGAACACAAGCTGGAAGGAGCCAAACCTGAGGGAGGAAGAGAAAAAGCCCAGGACTATATACCAAAAATCACAGCAAAGAGTAAAAGAAATATATAATTTACAAGCAGAGTGTAAGAATATGAAAGAGATTATCTCAGCTGACTTGGATATTTCCAAATTCAGTATCCCATCAAAAGATTTTAGGATAGCCTACCACAATTCAGGCTTTCTACATCCATTGGACACTACAAGTCCTTGAATTCCCTACCAGTATCGGTATATTGATTAAGAATTTTCACTAGAGATGGTGTCTCTATCTCCAACGCACCTGGAAGACACCAGGTTAACAAAAATCTGATTTGGAGAAATCTTAAGATTAGTATAGGGTGGTTTTGCTCTTTTTAATATATACATTTAAAAAGTCTAATTGGTCAAATAAAGCATACAAAGCAGGGAAAAGAGAGAAGAGACAGTCCATTAGCTTTTTATCTGGTGTAATAAGCAGAGAGAAGACACAATAGAATGTGTTTTCTAGCTATATGTATATGCTTTCCTGCATCAGCAATGGGGAAGCTATCTGACACATAACCTGTATGTTGAGAAGCTCATATTATCCTTTTCCTTAAAATACCAGGTATCTAACACAGCTTTGAATGCTTTTAAAGTGGAAAGATGTAAGCCACTCAGAGTCATTTTGATATAAGATGGGTAGCAAATAAATTCATTAAATAAATAAATTTTAAATGAAGATTTAAAATCAAAGTTCACCTCCTACATATACTTCTGGAATTGAGATAAACTTTTAAGCCCCTTGCTAAGTGAAGTGGGATAGATGGCTTCTGACAGGAGGGCATCTTCAGTGGCAGTATTCCAATTATTGCATCCTTTCCTCAAGTAGCATCTTTATCCCTGTACTATGGTCTTGTAGGCACCCTTACTTTCCTGTGCTCTTACATTCTTATTGTGATCTATACTCATTCAAGATATTTCTGAAATATTCATCAAGCTGGGTGCTGCAATAAATTTACACTGCACAATTTTAATTTTTATTATTGTTGAATTATTTTAGCTGTCAGTGTAAGCTCTCTGGAAAACAGTAGCTACAAGGGGAATTCCAACTTGTAAGTAAATATTTAAATAGGACATTTATAATTTTCTAGAGTCTGAACATCTAGTTATTCAAAATTATCAATAAATACATCTGTACTGTGCTGAATATATCAGCTGTAGCTCATACATTCAATAGTGGGTTCCCACCGTACCATGGTCTGGTATTAATCCAGTCCCTGGTCGCAAAAGGAGAAGAACTTTATTTCCTCCAGACTGAATCAATTCAATGGCTCGAGTATGGGTAATTCCTTGTGTTGGTTCACCATTGATTTCAACAATCTGGTCACCAACCTGAGGAGAAAAGTACCTTCATTAAGTTGTAAAACGTATTTTCCTTGTTAGCATTTGTTTATACTTAAAAATTCTACATTATGTTATATTTAATTGAAACCCAGTTAATAATATTGACATTATCACAAATTTAGAGTAATCCACAACAATACTTATTTTTAATAAAACCTTGATCCCCAGCAAGGACCACTCAGTTACTCTCCAGTTAATTCAAAAAGATTCAAGCTTTATGAATTGTCATAAGGCTACTGAAAGGCGAGAATAGAATAGAATAGAACAGAACAGAACAGAATAGAGCTGGAAGGGACCTTGGAGGTATTCTAGTCCAGCCCCCTGCTCAACCAGGAGAACCTATACCATCTAAGACAAATGACTGTCTAGCATCTTGTTAAAAATCTCCAGTGATGGAGCGCCCACGATTTCTGAAGGCAAGCTGTTCCACTGATTAATTGTCCTCACTGTCAGGAAGTTTCTCCTTAATTCCAGGTCGCTTCTCTCTTTGATTAGTTTCCAACCATTGTTTCTTGTCCTACCCTCTGGTGCTTTAGTGAATAACATGACCCCCTCTTCTTTGTGGCAGCCCCTCAAATACTGGAATACTGCTATCATGTCTCCCCTATTTCTTCTTTTCTTTAGACTAGCTAAACCCAAGTCCTGCCGCCGTTTTTCAAATGTTTTAGTCTCCCGGCCTTTGATCATCTTAGTTGCTCTTCTCTGAACTTTTTCCAAACTCTCAATATCTTTTTTGTAGTATGGTGACCAAAATTAGCTGCAGTATTCCAGGTGTGATCTTACTAGGATTTTATAAAGTGGTACTAATACCTCACGGGATCTTGATTCTATGTCTCTCTTTATACAACCCAGGATTGTATTAGCTTTTTTGGCTGCTGCTGCACATTGTCAAGTGATCGTCCATTGGACTCCGAGGTCCCTCTCACAGTTATTGTTTTTGAGTCAGGTTTCACCTAATCTGTACTTGTACCTTTGATTTTTCCTGCCTAAATGTAAAACTTTGCTTTTCTCCACATTGAAACTCATTTTGTTGGATAGGGCCCATTGTTCAAGTTTGTCAAGATCTTTTTGGATCCTGAGTTGTCTTCTGGGGTGTTGGCTACTCCTGCCAGTTTAGTGTCATCTGCAAATTTGATGAGTTCCCCTTCAATTCCCTCATCTAAGTCATTTATGAAGATATTGAAGAGTGCTGGGCCTAAGACGGAACCTTGTGGTACCCCTCTACTTACTTCTCTCTATGTGGATGTAGGCTATATAGAGTTGAAGTCCACGAGTCATAAAAGAGCCAAGGTTGACTACCCCTGCTATATAGGCTAGCTATGACCTAGTTTATGAGGTTGGAGATTACTTAGAGATTGTATAAATGGCAATCTATATACTTACAAAAACTAATGTGAAAGCCTGGGTAACATTCCAGATGGCTAGAATAAATACATAATAGAAGGAAATATGCACACTTTTTCCCATTTATTATGGTAATCAGAGAATTTGGGAAGTATTCGGAAAAGATGGGATTCTAGAAAGAGAAAAAAAACTTTGGAAAGCAGCAGTGGGGAGATGATTGTATCCAACTGAAATATGAATTAGTGGGGTCTAAAAGGGTAGTTAAATCTCAGCTCCTGATACTTATTCTCAGGCTCTATTTTCTCTCTGTAAAACATTATCCACTATGTGTGAAACAAGAATTAAATGTTAAAATGTGAAACTAAGCTTCTACTGCTCAGCTCTACAGCTCAGCGGAGAAAAAGTGAAAAATCAGACTTGCAGTACTTCTAACTATTGAGTTTACAAACTTGAAAAGTAATCCTCAGTCTGGGAACTATCACATTAAATACTATTTATTTTCCTATCAGTAATTTCTATTTCTTTAGCTAAGGATGCTTAAGTGATTGCAAACTTAACATGAAGGTTCTGATGCTGATATGCTCTTACAAAACAAGAAAAAGAACATGTTAGCACTCATGTTTGATGTATTATGGTTCTTGTCTATACAGTGGTTTCAACTGCTTTGAAACTCATCAAATTTGATAATCAACGCATTTTGATAACAAAAATTTTGTATCAAACTAGAATTTGTCACTGTCAACTGCCTTATGCCTCACTACATTATTCCTTATGGGAAAAACCTGTTTGATACTCATGGCTTTTGGTACTCATCGTACCTCTTGGAACTAATTAACAATGAATACTGAAGTACCACTGCACTATGTCTGATCATTATATGAACCCCAAAAAATGTGAATACCACATGGGCCAAGAAAATACGAACCACATTCCTAAGAAAGATGACTAACCAATTATTTGCAATGGCATTAGCAGATCTAAGATCTGTACACAGGAGCATCTAGTTTAGCTACTGCAATGAATTCTACGAGAAAGAAAAGAGTTTCCAGAAAACAGGATTTCTGCTTAATGCACTACTTTTGTTCCAATGTGGGGGTACCCTCGATTAAGCATGTACACTCTTAAATACTCTTATTATATGGACTGAACATAAGAGATCTGGACAAAACTCCAATGTAATCCTTGAATTTGGTTACTGCCACACTTTTCCTTCCATATTAGAGCAGATGTTTTAAAATGGTGACTATGTTCCAGTGAATTTGCATAATTTGCATTTTGTTAGATAGTATCTTTTCACAAAAAATATAATTGAATTTTCATGAGCAGAGTTAGTTCATTTAAATATTTCTGTCTCAAGAATTTCCTCCACCTATTTCCAAAGCTGGGTTACAGTAAACATGAGTATACGTACAAAAGTTTGTGTGAAAATAACTATAAATTCACATTTAATGATAATGGCAGATAATAGTATCAATACTTATATATGGAAATATATTTTAAAATATCAAATTAATATTAAATTAGCTTTTAAAAACAATAGGCGACCTATCCAGCTAGGGCTAATACATACTTACATGAATTCTCCCATCTTTAATGGCAGACCCTTCCTCAGCAAGTCGAAGAATAAATAGCCCCATGTTATATTCTTTTCCTCCACGAAGGCTAAATCCAAAGCCTCGAGGACCTCTCTCCAGTTCTACTGGATAACATCCAGGATTCTGTGCAAATAAAAGATTATGCAATTTAAAATTATATTGGGAAAGACTTTCAACTCTTTTTTAGAAAAAAAAAAACAATTTCTGAAATTCAAAGAAATTTTATTCAATTATTAATGTAATGATATTTGCTATGTTTGACATTTTAATAATACCTGTACTAATTCCACATGTAAATTCTACTTTCCCTGTAGCAATAGCAATAGCACTTAAGACTTATATACCGCTTCACAGTGCTTTACAGCCCTCTCTAAGCAGTTTACAATACAAGAGTCAGCCTATTGCTCCCAACAATCTGGGTCCTTATTTTACCAACCTCAGAAGGATGGAAAGCTGAGTCAATCTTGGTCAGAATCAAACTCCTGGCAGTGAACACAGTTAGCCTGCAATACTGCATTCTAACCACTGCGCCAGCATGACTCTGTAAATTTTAGAAAGCTATCACTTGCTGTTCCAAAAGGTTATAAATCTAGCCTTTTATGCTTTTCCATAACTGAAGCATGAGCCAAAAATTCAGTTCAAAAATCCTGGCTAATGTCTTTGATAACATCTTATTCCTTTTTTTTCTTTGTTACACACAGACATTTAGAATACTGATAATTAGTGGGAGATAATGGCACTCATTTTTTCCACATTAAAATTTCAATACATAACAAAATGAAAATGGGGACATAATGTTAGGTATAAAATAAAGTGACGTAAGCATCTAGACTGATTTGTAGTGATCAAATTCCATGGGACCCATCTACCAAGGTATCAATTTTTCTCATTAAAATCATTAACAGAATTTCAGGATTATCTTGAGGCATGTTCTCTATATATTTTGCTGATATCCTTTTAAATTTCCAATATATACCTTATTAGAAATACTAACAAAATAGAATCCCATCTTCAAGAACTAATTCACCATAGGGGTGAAGGCTTTTGCCTCCCAAGGACACTATAACTTATAGTGCTGAAAGTGTATTCTCCCAGAAAAATCACTCATCATAGGCAGGTCACAGATTAGGGGTAAGCTAAATATGATTAATTGAAGAAGGAAATGGTAAATTATTCAAATATTCTGCCAAGAAAAACAGATATTCATAAGCAGGACAATGTTGGAAGATGACCCCCTTGGAAGGTATCTAGTAAACTAAAAAGCATATCAGATGCTGTTCTGACCAGGAGCAAAAAGTGTGATGCTACAAAATAATTTAACTAAAGCAATCTTTAGTTTCAAACATGGAAATGCCAAGATTAAATATTGACATTCTGAGAATCAATGACTTGAAATGGAATGAGTGACTTCATATTAGAAGAGCATCAGATCTTCTATAGTGGACAAGAAAATCATAGAAGAAATAGAGTAGACATTATGATTAACAAAAGGAGTCAGTACACACACACACACACACAAACACACATGGCTGATCTCTCAATTCTGGCAAAATCATATTTACCAGAAGAACTGAAAAAGTCAAAAGCAACTGAATGACTAAATAATAATGTCCTAAATTCAGTCTTTCATGCTAGATGCGCAAAGATATTTAATGAACCTTCCTACAATATCGGGAATATTCCACCGAGTATCCAATGTGCAAGTGATTAACATAACGTCCTTCCTATCTATTATTAGCAGAAGAGTTCAGCTCCCATATAACACAAAAAAGTTTAATAGCTATATTTATATACCTGAGAATGTGTGCTCCCTCCAAAAGACCCAACAACTTCAGTTAATGAGAAGTGCTTGTAATTGTTGCATTGTTCTTTTCCACTATCAGCTTCTGTAGCACCCCTGAAGTATAAGGAAGCATATGGATCATTACAAGGGCCTCTGTTGAGTTCTCCCTAAAGGAAGATTAGAATGAATTCCTAAAGGAATTTACCAAATATAAGCCAGGTTCCAAAGTTCAGCCATAAAAACATATTCTCCATATACAAAATTAAACGGGCCGTAGATATTCTTGTGCAGATTTCATTTCTTGTATTTCCTATTCAAATACTTTGAATTAACTTTGAACTCTAATTCATAACACTAAAGAATAAATTTTGAAATTGAAAGGACTGGCCAGAATGCACCACAATTTCCTAAGAGGAAATACTGATTTCCCATTAGTCCATTTCCTATCAGAGTACAAACTATATTTTGAATGAAACTATTAATACTAGGATTAAAAAAGAAATGTGCCACCAATTATCTTTCAGTTTAAAATGCCATAGTTTACTAAAACAATCTGCAATGCCCTGAAGTAATTCTTATGTATTTGTAATGTATGAATTCTGTGAATGTTTATCATTTTCTCTCAAAAATGAATGTCCAACGTTTGTGAAATTTGCACAAAGCTATGATAAATTTCCATTATTTTTAATGGACATATTAAAACACCTGCATTTTATAAATATTTCAATACCAAAAAGAATAAATTTAGGGAAAGTTGTACACAATAGATGCATTATTTCCAACTTCAAAAAATTGCAGAATTTTTTTGATAAAACTGAATATTATATCAATAACTATCACTAATCTGGGCCATATTAAGATTGAATGAAGTATCTAATCAAGTAATTTTTTCTGAGATTATTAGAGCTACATGTCAGAAGGAAGATATTCATTTAAAACTTCCATTTTTACACCATGAATAATTATAACTTCTCACAGAAGCTCTTTAATCTTTTATCAGTTTTATTTTGTTCATTTTCCTCTTCCAGAGGATTTTTTCTCTTTGGCATTCATTTAAATAAATCTGCAGTTTGAAGTCTCTGATCCATTACTTATTACTACTGGCTTGAAATAAAAACAATCTTGTGGTATATTAATGATAAATTTATTACTGCAAAAGCTTTTGTAGTTTGCTTCATCAGATACATCATGACAAGGAAATTAATAGAGAAATGCCAAAAGAGGATAAATGCAGACTATTGTTTTTAAAAAATATACATACACATCAGGTAAGAAAAACATCATAGAAATATTTTTCTTCGCAATATGAGGGAAAAGTTCTACTGCATTCTAACTAGAAAATTAGAAAATCCGAACAACTGAAAAGTTCTGTTCCCCTGCTGTCTTTGCAAAAAAGAAGTTAGGTATATAGTTTAATTTCCATATTTATTTGTGGTCTAAAAATGAAGTTTGTACCTGTCAGTAGACACAGAAGAAGCTGGAACTGGTCCAAGAACTCGATGCTGCACAATTGGACTTTGTCTGGCGGAGTTTGCTCCTGATGGGGGACCACGATGCTCTAATGAAGACACGAGTAGCTGATTAGATACACCAGGATATATTAGCAGTACTAAAATATTGCCAAGGGCATTATTGACTTTCATTGTTTTATGTGTTATCAAATAATGTTGCCAGTCCTTGAAAAGGCCATTTACCAGTATTGAAATGCATATTAAGAAACTGATTTATTAAGCTATGTGGCAAATGCTCTGGCAGGCAAGCAGTTGGCGGAAGCGAAATTGGAGCAAGCAACGAAGACTGCTCTCCTGACCACCTGACCAAAAAGGCAACTCTATCTGGGCTTGGTCACAGCAATGGCAGCTGATGCCGAAGGCACGGTTGGGGACCCGCTCTGGGCTCCGCCCGGAGGCCTTAGGTGGCCAGTCAAAGTGCACCAGATGGCCCAATGAAGGGCGAAGAGGGCCTGAATACAGGCCAGGCAAGGAAAGATGAGGATCAATAGAAGCTTGATTAATTTAGTGTATAATATTACGAAACAAAACTTCCCTCAAAAATCACTCAGGCCTTTGTGACTATAAGGCTCTGGCCTGATGAGGTCTAAATTTTATTTTATTTTATTTTATTTTATTTTATTTTATTTTATTTTTATTTATTTATTTATTTATTTATTTATTTATTTATTATTTTATTTTACTTTATTTTATTTATTATTTTATTTTATTTTATTTTATTATTTTATTTTATTATTTTATTTTATTTTATTATTTTATTTTATTTTATTATTTTATTTATTTTATTTTTTTGGCATTCAAAATGGCGGCCGTCAGAATTTGGGGTGGAAATTAGAGACTCTAGGCTGTGTGACCTGACTAGGGACCAAAGACCCAGAAGGTAGAAACACTTAAATCACGGAGGAAGATTAAACAGCCTAGGTATGCCAGGAAAAGTTTTTACTCTTCGTTGTTTTAGCGAAAACAAAATGGCAGCCACAACTTGCTCTGCCGTCAAAAACAACTACTGTGATCACACAGGGGAAGTTTCCCCAACGTTGGGAAGGTCCTGGCAGAAGCTAGTGCACTGGCTGTGGGAAAATGCTCCAATTTGTCTCCGATCATGGGAAAGGAAAAAACGGAGCCTTGGGAGTCGTTTTAAATTTTGCTGCCTCAAACGGCAGCCAAAATAGTGGCCGCAGCGTCCCAAACGACTCCGGAGGTCTGGGAAGTAAAATAGAATCAATCTGAGGTGGGAACGCTGTTCCCTGGGTCCTAAGAGGGGAGGTGACAATCTCACCTAAGGCAGTTTGTGAGCTGCTCACAAAAAAACAAAAATTCCTTTCCCCCAGAGCCCTGAGGAAAACGGAAGGAATCAAAGGCAATTGTCTTCCCCCCCCCCACATCCTGCAGTTCAAAAGCCTCCGATTTAAGGCAGCGCTGAGCCCAGAGCCGCAGGGAACTGTAGGAAATGATTCCCAGACTGTGAGGATTATTAAATTATATTGAGGGATATTACTATTAAAGGGAGAATTCACCAATGGTTTACTACCTGCTAATCTGCTGAGAGAGCCAACCCTGACGTGTCTTCAAGAGCTTGAGACCAAGTCAAGACTGGATCTCCTAGCAAGAGGGGGCGTGTCAAGTTTGGCTACTTGGTCTCAAGAGCAGGCAGACAGTGAAAACCCATTGGTGGATTCTCCATCTCCTGTACTGGAGAAAAGGCCATTTACCAGTATTGAAATGCATATTAAGAAACTGATTTATTAAGCTATGTGTGTAAATTTTTGATTATAATAATAACATAATACAAACTAAACTTAAAGAAAGGGATGGGAACAGAATGGAATAAAAAGTACAAGAAAAAAGGGAAGAAAGATAAGAATATATATAATAATAAAAAGTGATCAAGTAAACTAATTTTACATTCCTTCCTTTTACTTCAAAAAATCTTAATCTTTAGTTCATTAAAAATTGTCATAGGATTTTATTTTTCTTAATTTATTCTTTATCCCATTGTACAGAGTTCTTCAAGGTTTTAACAAGCCTCTTCTATGAATCCAATAGGAAAAATATATCCTCTCTTGGGTGTATCATTGTATTTCCCTTTTAAATTTTAAAACCTCAGCCAGTTTTTTTTTTGTGTGTGGTTCCAATGAAAATAATTTTCTAAATCATTCTCCTGGCTCATCAGTTGTAAGTCCACTTTCGATACTATTTCTATCTTGTTAGATAAAATTTGTTCTACATTTGACATTTCTTCAATAACAACTTTTTGACAGAAGCAGACAACATTACTGACATTGCCAATATTATGGCTACTGATTTCTGACTCCATTCTTCAAAAATCCTCTTCAGTATTTTCATTGTTATACTCTACTTTCATGTTGGAAGCCCCAGAGCACTTCTGTGGTTAACGGATCAGCCTGTGACATCACTGTTGCCCAGGGGACGCCCAATTGGGGGTTCCTTTCATGTCCCCGTTAAGTTGCCCACCGAAAAGGTATCCATTTATCTATTTACGGTCACCTGATTTTGAGCAGCTGGGTTGACAGGAGCAGGAGTATGATAGGTGGCACATCCTATGGCAGCAATTGCATCTCAAATGCGAGCCTCCCAATCATCAGCCCAGCATCCTAACCTTGTGAGCCATGTTATAATGTTTTGCAACATTTTATAGACTTTCTTCCACTTGAATACTTTAGTTCCTTCTAGTGTCCAGTTTTTGAAATAATGAAATTGCTTACCAAAACAGACTCTATTTTCCACAATAATCTGTTTGTTCTTGATAATTAATTCCAAAATCTTATTATAAACATTTCAGTCTAATCTTGCCAACTCCCAGCATAACATGGAAAACTGCTATCCTGAGGTCTCCTCATGAGAAACAGCTGCCTATAACACATGTGGGCAATCTCCCATCCTCTTCTTAACTGGAGAGGTTCAAGAAACTGGTCTACTCACTGCTTCCTTAGTCTTTACCATGGTCATATACTCCACTTTAACAGACATATATTCAATTCCCCCGAACCTCCATGCCTATCAAGCTCCGGGCACAAACTATTCACTCTTACATGCAGATGTACACACATGTATTCTCCTATTTCCTTCCAGAAGTAGCAGCAAAAAAGCACACAAACAAGAAGGAGATGTATATTTTTGGAATATATTGCTGCATTGGAAAGTGGAAAAAAAAAAGAAATGAGAGAACAAAATTGGATGGCAATGAGAGCTAATTTGGTGTGGTGGTTAAGGCAACAGGCTAGAAACAAGAGGCTGGAAATTCTAATCCTGCTTTAGGCATAAAGCCAGTTAGGAAAGTTTGGGCCAGTCACTCTCTTTCAGTCCTAGGAAGAAGGCAACAGCAAACCACTTTTGAAAATCCTGTGAAGAAAACTGCAGGGACTAGTCTAGGTAGTCAACAGGAATGAAGACTGACTTCACAGCAGAGCAGAGCAGAGCAGAGCACAGTATGATAGATAGATAGACAAAACAGATATGTATTACAAAAATATTACATTTATTTGGCAAATAACACCTTCCAAGCAATGGATAATTATAAAATTAATATTTAAAGGCATTCATCTATCCTGCTCTATGGGAGAGTTGGTCTCTGACAGAAGGCTACCTGAAAAGACTAGAAGCATTTGAAATGTGGATTTACAGGCAGCTGTTACGTATAAGCTGCGTTGACAAGATCAGAAATGAGGAAGTGATAAGCCGCCTGGGAAAGCCAAGGGAAATCATCAAAACAATTAAAAAACGAAAATTAGAATATTTCGGACATGTGATGCGACACCCAGAAAAATACGGCATACTCCATTTAATCCTCCAGGGAAAGACTGAAGGCAAACGAGGTCCAGGCAGAAGAAGAACATCATGGCTTCAAAATCTAAGGGATTGGTTTGGACAAAACTCAGCAGCACTTTTTCGTGTGGCTGCTGATAAAAACATGATCGCCAACATGATCGCCAACGTCCGATAACGGATATGGCACAAGAAGAAGAAGATTCATCAGCAGAGTTTTCTGCAGTCATCACCTCTTACCTGGTCACTTCCTTTAAACAGTTTCTACTACCTTATCAGCCAATGTAAATAAAAACCTCTCAATTCACCAGCAATTTAAACACATCCTTATTTAACTATCTGATAAATAGGGCAACTCACAGAAAGTCATTATCTGAATTACAATATATCTATTGAATCAGATTCTATTTTGTAATCAGTTTTATTTCACAATATTGTCTGCCTTTTGCCTTTCACAGTGATACTTCAGAAAACAGACATTTGGGTAAACTTCTAAGGTTCTGCAACTTGGTACTAATAAGAAATGAAATATTATGTGGCAGTACTTCAAACCCAGAGGCAAATAAACCAGAATATTCACTTTTCATCTTTTTTAGTTTTAGCAATTACTTTCAGTTAAAAAAATAAAATAAAAAGATTATAAAGTTAAAATCTTTAAATTACTTGTATAAAAAATGTCCAAGCTTACCAAGTAATAAATAAATGATTTAATATTCTATTTTACAGAATGCAACATTGTAAAATGCATGTTTTAAATATGAAACTGGAAAATGAATTTTTGGTATAATTATTATTCAGAACGATAGAAACCATCCTCCTGGCAAAATAATCAGAGCAAACTTCATTATACAACTGACAGTAGTCAGTTGAAAAGCAGTCTTTCTTTAAAAAAACCCAAACCCCTAAATTTGAAAACTAAATTTGAAAATAAACTGTTTTTACATATTTATACTGATTATGTGTGCAGGCAACAATTTTTGTCAGTGTAGGATGCTAAAAGAAACAGATCAAGGCAGTAGCAAATCCCCTCTTACCAAATACCGATAACCGGAGGATGGGAGAAATGAAAAGCATACATGCTCCTTGAAGCTACTATTTATATCTAACAGTATTTTCTGACTAAAAAGAGAAAATTGGATAATTATTCGGGATAGATGTAGTTGAGGAAAAGAGAGTGGCACTGTTTAGTTTCACACTCATTAATGCTTGTCTCTTTATAGAAGACAAGAATTTCTGATGAGAGATTATTTACATTCCAAATATAAAAACAAAAGGCTCCCTATAATTATCTCTCTTCTAATTACATGATGATGATAAAACTTAACAGAGGATCTGCAATGGATCTGCAATGAAAATATTTTATATGATAAATTACAACAACTTTGGTAGCCAGACCCCATACTTTTAAGACTTTGTAAGTTAGCATCCACTATCTCAAACTGTCCCTGAAAAGGACTAATTGGGGGAATCAACCATTGAAATATAGCCTTTGTAGTTTTCCTGGTCAAGTAATTTAAGAGACTTCTAAATTGACATTTCCAAGACCTTTTTAGAAGCAGCCATTGTATAATGCCTAAAGATGAATAATTAGTGCAAGCTAATTAACATATCAATGTTGAAATGAATTTACTAAGAAATGGTACTGAATTATAGTTTACTAGTCTGTATGTGTAGTTTATTAGTGGCCTCAGACTATTATTTAACATCTCTACATTGTACCTGATGAACTAAGACAACTGTCAGTTACGGTTTCTTTCTAATTTTTTTCAAATAATTTCACTCGTTTCTTACACATCTTCAACATCATGTGGGAATAATACAGAATTTTGCAGGACTCCAAAAATACAATAGGACCAAGCAGAAATCCTTAAATATCTATCTGATTGCCTAGCTGGGAATGAGCCATTAGAGTACAGTACCCTCAACCTTTTTTTCAAGTATAAATTTTTATTATTTTCATCATAAAAAAAACATCACAGGTATATCACAATGCTATAAAAAAGCCCCAACCCCCACCCCCCACCCCGGACTTCCCAAACCTAATCCCAGGATACTATTCAAATAAAAGTAAACTAATATTAATATCCCTAACTCCACAAGTACCCTCAACCTTCAACCTAGCTAACATATGCAAAAATATTTTTACAACTAATGTTATTGAAAAATACTGACATTGCCACCATGTGGAAGACATGCAATTTCAGTGAGCAGCAACGTAACAGTAATGACCATTCTTACCTTCTTCAGCAATAACAGTGAGTATGACAGTATTCCCTGCATCTTTGATCAGCTGCACAATATTTTCATGTGACAAGTCGATGATTGATTGTCCATTCACTGCAGAAATTCTATCTCCTACTTTCAGTCTTCCACAATGATCAGCTGGACTGCCATCAATAACACGTCCAATCTTATGAGGAATCACTAGGAAATGAACAAAGTAATATTCTGTATCACACATTACCAGAAGCTTTATTTTATTATAATTTATGCAAGTCACAGCACAATTGCATAGGAATGTCACCACATTCATAACTTGATATTAATATTTATAGTCTGATTTATCTGTATTTAAAATTATTTTGGTTTTACACTGGCTAAATTATTTCTCAACAACTTCTAGAATGATGGTCTTGTAAAGATGATGAAACTACTATAACAGAATTTTAACTCTTTCCTACAGTTATAAAAAACCTGGATTTCCTTGGGAAAAAGAAGAGCATTATTTTAAATTAAATCTGTACAATGATTTAATTTAAATTAATTAAATTACAATTGAGGAGGGAGGGGGCAAACTTCACAATCTTTAGAACCTAATTCCAAGCAAAAATCAATAGATAATCAATCATAAAAGGAGGCAGGGAGTAAAGAGAAAGAAGAAAAACTCAGATGCAAAGTAAGAGATATAGGAAGCATACTCAGGGTCAGCCACAAAGAATTAAAATGCCTATACACTAATGCTCAAAGTTTAGGGAACAAACAGGATGAACTTTAAATACTAGTAGTACATGAGGCCAAGTATGTATAGTTGCCATTACAGAAACTTGGTGGGATAAAACTCACTACTGGAATGTACTGATAAAAGGATTCAAACTATTCAAAAGAAACTGATCTAACAAAAGAAGACGTGAAGTTGCATTATATATTAGAGATCACTTCCTCTCTACAGAGATGCACACTAGAAAGGATGAAAGCTTTCTAGAATGCATATTGGTCAACATACAAGGAAAAAAGAATGGCATTGCCATAGGTGTATACTGCAGGCCATCCAACCAAGCAGAAGAAATAGATGAACTTTTTGTTAATCAGTTAACCAATGTATGTAGGAAACACACTACAATATTCATGGGGGACTTTTACCCTGACATGAACTGGGACACAAACTCTGTAACAAGTGGGAGATCAAACAGATTCCTGACCCACCTAGCTGACAACCTCATCACCCAAAAGGTAGAGAAGGCAACTAGAGGGGCAGCTATATGGGACTTTATTCTTACCAACAGCAAAAAAGTGATAAGAGGAAATTGAAGTTGCAGGAACTTTAGGGGAGAGTGACCATATCATATTCGAATTCAATATAAAACAGATACAAGCATCAGAACATAATCAAACCAATGTCTTAGACTTTAAAAGAGCTGATTTTAACAGAGAGAGCTTGGGAAGGTTTCCATGGATGAAAATCTTAAAGGGAAATCAACTCAAGAAGCTTGGGAAACTCTGAAAAATACAATTATAAAAAAAGAAAAACAAGAAAACCAACTGAGAAAAAAAGGGACAAGTACAAAAAAAATGGAAAGAGGGACACATAACTAAGGCAGAATAGAAACAAATAGACCGAATAAATGTCAAAAACAATTTTAAAAGTTTCTTTCAACACATACAAAACAAGAAAAATGTCAAAGAAACAACTGATCCACTAATGGGAGAAGATGGCAAAGAAGTAACAGGTAATAGAGAGAAAGCAGAACTGCTTAATTCATACTTTGCATCTGTCTTCATGTAGAAACAAAACAATACTCAACTTACCAAAAACAGAACTATAAATGACTATGAATGCAAATTAAAACATGCAAAAATAAGATAAGAGAACACTTGTCAGCTCTAGATGGATTCAAATCACTGGGTCCTGACGGACTACATCCCAGAGTTCTGAAGGATCTGGCAGTCGTGATTTCAGAACCATTTAAACAAATCTTTCAAAATTCTTGGAGCAACGGAGAACTACCTGAGGACTGGAAAAGAGCTTATGTAGTTCCCACCTTCAAAAAGGGGGTGGGGGGAACAGATCCAGGAAATTACAGATCAGTCAGTCTGATATCAATACCTAGGAAGATCTTGCAAAAGATAATCAACCAACAAATCTGTGAACACCTACAAGCAAAAAAGTTATAACCAGTAGCCAAAATGGGTTTGTTAAAAACAGATCAGGCCAAACAAATCTTATTTCATTCTTTGACAAAGTGACTAAATTAGTGGATCCGTGAAATGTTGTGGACATAATATACAGTAGTTGGATTTCAGTAAAGCATTTGATAAAGTAGACCACAACCTACTTCTTGGCAAGCTAGAAAAATGTAGGATAGGTAGCACCATCACCAGATGGGTCTGTAACTGGTTGACAAATCATACTCAATGTGCAGTCCTCAATGGAACTACATCTACATGGAGGGAAGTAAACAGTGGGGTACGCCAAGGTTCTGTTCTAGGCCCAATACTCTTCAATATCTTTATAAACAATCTAGATGAGGGAATAGAAGGGGAACTCATCAAATTTGCAGATGACACTAAGCTGGCAGCAATAGACAACACACCAAAAGACAAGCTCAAGATCCAAAAAGATCTTGACAGACTTGAACACTGGGCCCTAACTAACAAAATGAAATTCAATAGTTAAAAGTAAGGTTTTACACTTAGGCAAGAAAAACCAACAGTATAAGTATAGGCTAGGTGAAACTTGGGTTAATGCCACTAATTGTGAGAGGGATTTTGATTAGGGGGCTGGAGGTTAAAACATACGAAGAATGGTTACAGTAATTGGGTATGTCTAGCCTAATGAAAAGAAGGATTAGAGGAGGCATGGTAGCAGTGTTCCAATATTTGGGGAGGTCCTAGAAAGATGAGGGGGGGTCAAACTATTTTCCAAAATACCAAAAGGCAAGATGAAAAAGAATGGATGGAAACTAACCAAGAGAAGGAACCTAGAACTAAGGAGACGTTTCCTAATAGTGAGAGCAGTCAACCAATGGAACAACTTGCCTTCAGAAGTTGTGGATGTTGCCTCACTGGAGGCTTTCAAAAAGAGACTGGACAATCATTTATCTGAAATGGTATAGGGTCTCCTGCTCGAGCAGGGGATTGGACTAGAAGACCTCCAAGGCCCTTCCCAACACTATTATTTTATGTTCTATGTTCAGTATTGCAGATATGCAGAGACTCTGACAAAAAATCAGGGGAATGTTGTAATACACACCTACTCCATAGAAAAAGCTCCAACATATTTGAATATTTTTATAATAGAGTCATCTCTGCCAAATGGGCAGCATACAAGTTTAATAAATAAAAAGAATATTTAAATAAAAAGACTAATAAGAAAAAAGTATTATCATAACATCTGAATACTAACATAGCCCTATAAGATTAATGTCTTCATGGAGATAAATGATGAAAAAACAATTTAGTGACCAAAGTTACAACGGCCCTGAAAAAAGTGACTTATGGCCATTTTTCACACTTACAATCATTGTGGCATCTCAATGATCATGTGATCAAAATTCAGATATGTGGCAACTGATTCATATTTATGATGGTTGCAGTGTCCTGGGGTCATGGGACTACCTTTTGTGACCTTCTGACAAGCAAAGTCAATGGGGAAGTCAGATTTACTTAACAACTCTGTTATTAACTTAACAACTGCAGTGATTCATTTAACAAATGTGTCAAGAAAGGTCCTAAAATGGGGCAAAATTCACTTAACAAATGTCTCACTTAGAAACAGAAATTTTGGGCTTAACTGTGCTCAAAAGTCAAGGATTACCTATACTTTCAACTGAGCTAGCCACATAATCATTAATTTTGAATAGCTTCCACTAACTTTCAGTGTATTTCCAAGATGATTTCAAGTGTTACTGTCTGTACTTAACACTATAATTATAATTAACAAAAATAACTTTGGCTGTAGACTTGTCAGACTTGAATAATGTTAGATGCTACTTGAAGAGTTGCTAAGTAGTCTAGTAGCACTTTAAGTGTCAACTTTTTCATTTTATTTCAATGTAATAACATCAAGCCTCTACACATCCTTGTTCATATAGAATTAACAGTTCTAAGACTGTGCATATCAACAATTGGTTGCTTTTTGTTATGCATCCAGCACCATTAATGACCTTCTTTAAAGACTAAAACTATAAAGTTTTAATACAAATTATGTCTATATACTTAAAGATAAAGAATATGTTAGAGAAACATAACTAGTTGTTCCCATATATTATTATAATGTATGGCTACAAATATGATATAATTTAATTTTACAAATATTTACTGTTGAAGAAAAATGTTTAAATATTGGGTAAATAGTGTCTAGTTAAATTATGCCAGGCTGTCTGAAGAATATTTATCTGGATTTTTAAATATAAGTTAGAAATTCAAAGATTGTCCTTGCCAACAAATATTGCAGACTTTGGGGTGAAATGTATTAAATTATTCAATTATTTTCCCAACATTTATATTTACAAAGCCTTGGAGGTCCATAGTAGAGGAAGGCTTGATTCTGCATGAATACTTGCAGCTGCTTATCTCCCTTTATAACTCTGCATACAAGACAATGCACTTGTAGATAGGTCCTACTTTGATTTCATTCCCAGGATACTAAGTACTAACTAATACTTATGAAAGCTGTTTTTACAAATACTGTTAACTTATTGTGTGGCATGTTTCATGTAAAAAATTCACCAAGAATCATCTCAGTTTATATGCTACCTGAAAGCATAAACTGCTGAGAAACGGCTATTTTTCTCAATCATGTGTACTTCATACAGTAGGAAGAAAGATGAACTAGAAACTGCAAACCAAATAATATTCTAGCTTTTATCTTCATCTTTTTTTCTTTTAGTTTAACAAATCTCATTTGTAACTATAAATCCAAAACCGATCTAGTATTATAGAATTCAAAATTAGAATTGATTAGAAAACATGAAAAAGTATTTCTGCTGAAAAGAGATGCTAGTGTACTAAAGTAAATGATGACTTTAAAATGTTTCACAAAGACTATGTATATTTTCATTCTTATGAACGTGGCATAAATATCATCAATTAAATACTATTACATTTGTTATTTTTAGATGAAATCTAATACAGAATTCCTTTTCTTTAAGAGCAATGCAATATCTCACACTGGTTAGTCAGGCCAAGCTGTCTGAGAAACATTTATCTAGGTCTTTAAAAAGGATTAAACTGTGTTTTACATTATTCACAAGATTACATAGGAAAAGCTGGGTTAGTTATTAACAATAATTTCCTGTCTAAAGCATTCTGAACATGAATTTTCAATACATGGAACAGTAGTTCTGGGCACCAAGACCTATGTATGTACTAGAAGGAACTATTACAAAGAAACATTGGGAAATTAGCAGAGTGACTAAGGACAGACAAAGAAAGAAAAGTGCTAGAGCAGTGGTTCTCAACCTTTTAATGCCGCGACCCCAACCGGTCGTAAGTCGAGGACTAAACCAGTCGTAAGTCGAGGACTAAACCGGTCGTAAGTCGAGGACTAAACCGGTCGTAAGTCGAGGACTACCCAACCGGTCGTAAGTGGAGGACTTTCCCTGCCCGGGAGCGCCACGCATGTGTGGTTCCGCCCCCTGCGCCGGCCGAGGCGTAGCTGGCAAGCGGCAGAGACGGAGCAGGCCGACCACCAGCTGGCCCAGCCCAAGGGACGTAAGGCACCCGCCGGAAAAGGGGAAAAAATGGCGGACAAAAAAATGGCGGACAAAAAAAATGGCGGACAGCCTTGCTTGGCGACCCCCGTGAAATGGTCGATCGACCCCAAATGGGGTCCCGACCCACAGGTTGAGAACCACTGTGCTAGAGAGATTTTAGAGGGGATTGGTGAGCTGGTTGAATATGATTTGCTTAAAACAAAGGACACACTGACAATGGTAACTCAGAGTTATATGAGGAAGGAAAGCACAAAGGAGGTTAGAAAGAGGTAAGAGTGACGTAATCCTAATCATTCCATAAGACACTTCTGGTTATTGTTTTTTTAATCTGAAACCTGAAATAAATTGTCTGAGCTACTTAGAGCCATGTATGTAAGATGGGCAACTATATAAATTGAATAGAGGGAGGAAGGAAGGAAGGAAGGAAGGAAGGAAGGAAGGAAGGAAGGAAGGAAGGAAGGAAGGAAGGAAGGAAGGAAGGAAGGAAGGAAGGAATATCTAGATTTTGACTCTGCCAAACAGTAATTCACATGAAATGATTCTGCTGAACTTCTAAAACAACTCATTTCCCATTTCATGTACATTCATACATTGAAAGTTGATAATTGAAATTAGTATTTTAATGTAGGAAACAACATGATTCAGAGTACTGAATTTACAAAGTAAATTAAGAAAATATTATGAGCTTAAATAAATATACCAAATTTTGTTCTAATTTTGAGATCAGATCTAATAAAACCAATAATCTCTGAAACATACTGTAGAACCTATACAATCCGAAATATACCTTATTCATACAATTGGAAAAATCTAATTAATGCCTAGAGCTGAAACTGATATTCCATTTTCAAATATATTCTTATAGATTTGAAAAAAAAGTAAATTGCTGAGTGACCAGAAAAAGTCAGCCTGTAGTCAGAAATACACAATACTTCAGCAAATTTAATGGTAGCCTATATGTGTCATGTAAAGGATTCAAATACAAAATGGTTTGTAAAGATTTCAACATGGCTAAGTTTCTTGAAAAAAGAAATGGGTTAAATGCTATACAATTTTTAAAGGAAGTATTTCAATAAAATATGACAATTTCTAAACAGCAACTAATACGCGGGGTGGGGGTGGAAGACAAAGAAAACATGTTTCACTTATGCAATGGCATGTAACTAAAGGCATCCTGTCCAAGCAGGAAGAAACGTAGCTTGCATAAATACAGCCTTTCTAAACTTTTCTGATTTACCCATTCTGCTAGAGTTCCCCAGTAGCCTATCCTGTTGGATCCTTTGATGTTTGGGGTAAAGGGAGTCAGGAAAACCCTATTGTGTAAATATACTTTTCTTCCCAGATTTTAAAAAAGTCTAATTATTTATACTCCATCTAATTACACAAGGTTTTAAGAAATACAAAGAGCACATCTTCAAAATTACCCTTTATCCCCTTTTAACCATCTGAATATGAAGCCAATGTAAATAGTTGGTTAGGTTAGGATCAAATTTAATAAGAATCTTTTCCTTGTTAGTTCCTAATTAGTTTGGCCATGTATAAAAGGTGGAGGAAACTTTGGAGAGCAATCAGCTTATGCAAACACGCATACAACTTATATACAACTAGACAGAATTCTCAGCAAGTCTCATTTAATATTATATCTGAATGCAGTTAACTTCAATGACAGCCGTAAACAAAGCATATTGCACTAGTCAGTTTAGATGCTACTAAAACATGGTGACAGGCATCACAGGCCACCATAATCCTCTCCCTCCAGCATGATAACAGCATTACGTGATACCACCACTATACAAAACATATTTATTATTATACCCAAGAAAGAAGCAGCATTTGAAAAACTGAGGATAGCTATGTTTCAAAAGAACAAAACTGAATGAAAAAATTGCAGATATAGAAAAAAATAAGTTTGTGAAAGAAAGTAGTTTTAAAAATCTGGATATTATATGTTCAAAGGTTTGTACAGTGAAAACAAACAACTCTAACTGAAGTACTATAATGAACAATGCTGGCACCTCATCCTACTTACCACCACGTGGTGGTTTATTCTTTGAGGTAAGGATCACAAAACCAAATCCTTCATTCTCCTTTCGTTGCAGTACTACATCATAAGCTTCTGGGAACCGTTTGTTAATTATCTCTTCTCGGTTAAGTCTAGGGGAGCCACTCTGGGAGATGAAAGGAACTTCAGATGTTATTTCTTCTTCTGGTTGTTTATCAGCTAGAAACACCATAAACAGAAACAAGTAAGCAAAAATATTGATGTAAGTAAACATATATTATTGATAATCTGGATGTACAGAGCACTCAAAATTTAAACTAATTTCAGAGATGTAACCCAAAACACATATATTCAATTTTATTCAAAAGGAATTAATAAAGATATGCTATGTTAAGTTTAGCAACAGAAATAACATTTTTTCCAAACTGCTGCATACATTTTAACCCATTTTCAATGGAAGGATTACCAGCAAGTAATTTGAAAACTAGTTACTAATCTGAGCACTCATTAAACATTTAGAGACAAAAATCCATAAAGTATTCCTATTTAAAATATATATCATTTGTCTCCCTAAGGGGGTAAGCAATTTTGTTGCAAATACATCTCCTTATAATAAAAAAGTCTTTCATTTGTCCTCAAATACTTTCATTGGAATTTTCATATTGTTGCATAAATCTGGGTACAGGTAGTTCTCCACTTACAGCCATTTATTTAGTGACTGTTTGAAGTTACAAAAGCAGTGAAAAAACTAACCAAATTTAGACACTTGGCAGCTGGCATGTATTTATGATGGTTGCAATGTCCCAGGGTCATGGGCTCATCTTTTGTGATCTTCTAATAAGCAAAGTCAATTGGGAAACCAGATTCACTTAACAACCATGTTACTAACTTAACAACCGCATGATTCACTTAACAACTCTGGCAAGAAAGGTCGTAAAATAGGATAAAACTCACTTAATAACTGTCTTTCTTAGCAACTGACATTTTGGGCTCAATTGTGGTTGTAAGTAAAGGACTGCCAATATTTGAATGGTGGATATAGCAAACTTAACATCCTGTCCCTTAAACCCTTGGAGCATTAAGTTTTTATTTTCCCTTTGCACGGCTGGTTGGAATATATGTTACAGTGTTTTTGACAATTATCCCAGCTCCTCTGAGGCCACATTATTCTCCTCACAGAGAAGGAATTGGAGGATAATGACAATTAGTCGGCCATGCCAATATCCCACTATAGGGAGTCCTTGGTTAATGATCCCTTGTTCAGTGATTGTTTAAAATTACAACAGAAAGAATGACCACACAGATCCTTTTAATATCTCAATTACTGGATAATAATAAAGAAAGAAATGACTCATATTTACAGATTACACAGTGTCTAAGAACGTACAGATTACACAATGTCTAAGAACGTATCCCATAGTGGAAACCTTTTTTAAAATACAAGCTGTGGTTTACTGGGCTATAGCAAGCCAGCCCATAAACCACAGATCAGTTATATCAACCCTGAACCAAGTGAAAGTGATGTGCAGTAACTATTTAAACATGGGCATGTTTGCTTTTATGGAAATTTTTGAGCTAGAGATCCATATTTAATTCAATGTGATCAATTTTATATATGGATTATTTTTTGTGGCAAATTTATGTTTCTCTTCTGTTATAAGTTAAAGGCAGCTTATAAAAATACTATTAAGACTATTAATAGAAACAGAAAGCAAAATTTATATTTAAAATCAAATCCGAATGTGCAAAATGGTTCATACATGAATTATCCCATGAAGAAAATAGCTGCTTTAGGGTAGTTTGTGTCTGAACTGAAATATATACATTTGGACTGCTATAGAACAAAATGATGTGGATAGACATTGAAATGTAAAAGTATTCTGGGCAAAAAGTGTTTTGGTGGGAGGAGGAAGAATGTGAAAAAGTCAAGGACACCCATAGTTTTAGGACCTAAGGAGAGGGAGAGGAGGGAGAGAAAAGAAGATACTAAGTGGACAGGTTGGCAGGCCAGCCGATGGGACATCTTGAGTTTGCACATCTCAGGAATAGCAAGAAAAAAGAGAAATGAAGACAATGGGAATATTGGGCAAGAAAGACGTATTGCCTCTGAGAAAAAAACAGGATGGCATTGTGACACAGCCTTACTCTTTGCCACATATAGGCATTTAGGGATTTCTTCAGGTTTTGTTTTGGCCAAAACTAGGAATTAAAAATTTTGGATTTTGTTTCTTACAAACCATTACAAACTGAGTTAGTGCAGCAAGATCTCCATAATATAATGCCTTGGTTTCAGGTTTAAAACATTTTTTTTTTGTTTCAGGCACTCTTCTAATAAAAGGACATCATATTAAAAATGTATAACAGATATTATGGCAGTGATAGTCCTATGAGTCCCTTGCAATTAAACTACCATTTTAAACTACAATAAACTATAAGCTACAGATGGTCTGCTTAATAACCACTCTGTCAGTGATTATTTTAACTTATGACAGCACTGAATGGGTAGTATTTACAACCACTCCAAAGTTCTGGCCATTGTAGCATCCCCATGATCATGTGATTGCAATCTGGATGCTCAGCAACCAGCTTGCAATTACAACATTGTAGCATCCTGTGATAATGGCACATTAGCATGGATTGGCAACAGGTTTTTGTTTTGTTTTTTAATATTTTAACAGGTGGTGTTTTATAGTTTTAAAATGATATAAATATGGAATTACACATTTGCGTTAATCCTACCATGATACAAAGTAGTACCAAGTGCAACAGTATAGGCTTAATTAATAAGACATGCACATACCACCAAAGTAGATTTTCCTGCGAACAGTCAGCAGCACCTGTCCATTTCGTGCAGCACTTGTCATTAAATCCAGAACTTGCTTATGTGATTTCCCTTTCACTAGGATTCCATCAATGCATACAAGCTCATCAGCAGCACGGAGTCTACCATCTTTCTCTGCTGCTCCCAGTGGGATGATTGCGCCAATGTAGATCTAGAGCAATAAGGGGTAATTATAGACTTTAAGACAAAATAAGGAAAACATCTGACCTAGGTCTGAGTTGGCCAGAATCTCACATATTATTATGTTGAAAAATGAAGTATATGTATATACTTGTGATCAGTTGGAGCCTAAACAGAAGATGGATAAATTAAATTTCAGATAAATAAATATGCAATTCATAGATTGAAGTCTTAGACTTTATAAGAACCTGTGCACCAAAATCCAGTAAATTATTTCTAATTGTAATTTGTTTGTAAGCAAGTTACATCAGTAATTATAATATACTGTATAGATTGTCATTTAAGTTGAATTTAAAATGTGATAATGATCTGTGAAAAAAGCTGTCTCACCTTGTCTTTTATTTTTATCATTAAAAAAATTGAAGGGAGCATATTACAATCCAAAATACCAACCTTTAATATATTTATTTGCTGGAATACTTTGGAGTTTCACAAGTGCTCATTAAGAAGTATACATGCACTAGTGTATGCTACGATATACAAGAATTTTGAGATTGCTAAATATTCACTATGGCAATTATATTAGGAATAAACTGATCTTTCATGGCAGACATTTTGTGAGTGTGCCCATCAGATGTTCTTAAACCCCCAAATGTGCCTCTGCTTCAGAAACAACAAGGGTGTGGAATCTATAATCCATGAGGAGTCTCCTCAATCCTAGCCAATGTGAATAATTAATAGGAAAAGGAAGAGTTGTAGTTCAATATTCCAAATCTACATATTTGCCATCCTTGATTTGCAGGAAATTTTGTGCATGTCCCTCATAACCCACTATTATTATTATGTAAAACTCTTAGAAAACATAGTGGATAAATTTAAATCAAACCACTCATTTTGCATTTTCAAAGTTTTATATTATACTGAAGAATGGTCATGTGGAATAACTGAGAATACTCCTAAGCTTTTCAGAGCAATCTTTCCCACTCTAGCATCTTACCACACATTGCAAAGCACTATTTGAGAGTCGGGCAACATTCTGGAGCTGTACATGATGCAACCTTACATGTTTTGGGAATAATCACTTAAATTCCTCTCATATTCAAGCACACTGGAAAATGGTTTTGCTCATATATCAAGCTCTGTGGATACTGGTCTTAATCTAGAAAACAGGCCAGCAATACAGATAGGCCTCACTTAATGATTACCTGATTTGGTAGCTGTTCAAAGTTATGACTATGCTAAAAAAGCAAGTAAAAAAACAAAAAGAAAACCAATCAGTCTTCGGAATTATGACATTTGTAGCATTTTTCTGCTCTTATTTTCACTTATTTATTCATTCCATACAAAGGTTTCCTCAAAGAGAAAGACATGCCTCTCCCCATGGACCACACCTTCCTTTCTTTGATCTCCCTCTGCTCACACAAACCCTCACCCCCTTTCCCTTGGCCTCCCTGCATTCGCATAGATAGACCCATGACTTCCTTTCCTCAGTGTTCCTGTGCTCACACTGATCCGTGCCCTCCTTCCCTCAAGCCTTCCTGTGCTAACATCGCATTGCAGCATTCCTCTCCGCCAGGGCCTGCACCACACCACTCCTCTGTGGCATCCAAGCATCCTTACCTAGGACTCCCACTGCCTTTTGCTTAACAACCCGCATATCTTCGAGTTATAATGGCAAATGGAGCTGCCTTGATTGCCATCACTAGGTGATTGGCAGTTTAAATCCTGCTATAGTACCTCACAATGGTGGGGGTGTGTGTTCTCAGGAAGAATGAGTTAATAACAAGAGTGTGTATACCAAGAGTAAGCATCCCCAGAAGGACATCCCAGCTGTCCAGTTAAAGCATATATTGGGCAACAGAAATATAGGTAGATATTAGAGGCACATTATCACTTTACTGACAATCTCAGTCATTATTACATACTGTGTGGGAGAAGGAATCTTAAAGCATTCATATATTTTATAAAGAAAATCACATGGATAGACAAGCTAAAGAGGCTGACAATATAATGCCACAGAAGACTGGATGCTATTTAAAAAGGAGAGGATCTCTTGGAGTATAAATAATGTTTATGATGCAGCTAGTTTAAAACCTTCAGAATATCTAGCTGTTGATGTTCCCATGCAGAAAAAAGAAAATTCTTAAGCTGCAAAGACAAAATCGTAATGGCAACATGGAGCATTATCTGAAATGTCACCTGTAAAGTCAGGTTGTGGATACGGTAGTCTTTTCTGGAGAAGACCTATCTAGGATTTTTCTAAGATAGACATTGACTTGATGGCCCATAAATGATCAATTCAAATATAAAGTAATAAATACTTGACTTACTGACTGATCTGGACCATCTCCTCCAAGAACTCGGAAACCAAACCCAGATTCTTGCTTTCGAAGGAAAACATCTAAATCCTTTGTGTTTGGAGCTAGTAAAAATGGACGGGAAAGATATTTGTTAACAAGGGAGAACTATGTTTGGCCATTTAAAAACAATATACACAAAATTTAAAACTAAATCATGTTATTCACTTAGAAGCAAATTACTTTCTAAAGATATTGTAAATAACATAGTTAACACACCTGCAAAATTAAATCATGAGTTAGAATGATTAACACTCCATCTGCAAAGCACAAACGTTTGACAAAATTCTACCTGTTTGAACACGTGGGATTACTTAAATAAACAAGATCTTTTTTAGTCTTTATAGTAATTCAGTTCTAGAAGTTTCAAACTACCAACACATACTTTATTAGATCCATATAAAAATCAAACAAAATCTAATATAATGTTTGTACAGATGATCCTTGACTTACAACCACAATTGGATCCTGATTGTCACCATAAGTTGATGCAGTCATAAAATGAGATGTCATGTGACCACACTGATTTAGATGGCAATCTCAGAACTTTCCACTGTGGTCATTAATCAAGAATAGTGGGTCATTAAGCGAGTATTCATATTATTATTTTTTCCTTTCTTGTATTTCTTAAAGTTTTTTACATGCTCTTTTCTTCACTCCCCTTGGCAATGTATGTATCTTCATTAATATTATCTTTGTGTTTTGCTCCTTTTTTGTTATTAATTAAAAATCAATCAATCAATAAAAATGAGTACCTATCCCAATCCAAGTCCTTCCAGGTTTGGTTCCTCCCAGCCTTGAGCCTCAGTAAGGTAAGTGCCCACACTCGCCTATCTCCCCCTCATCTCTGCCCTTTGGCTACCATGCGCTCTGCCTTGCAGGGAGGCAAACAGCCCCAGAACAGCCCCATGTGGCTTTGCGGCTGCTTGCCATTTCCCAGGAAGCCTTAGCTCTCCCATCCCACGCAGCAAGTTAGCAAGCATTCATTTGTCCAGCTGCTTCTTTGCCCAGTTTCCCACACCAATCTTTCACCTTTTGTGCCTACTTGCTGCGGCTGAAACAGAAGCATCGCACTGCCTTTGCTGCTTCCTTTTTGGATCTGTGACTGCCAGGCTACTCCAGTGTTCCAACTTCTCCAGGTTGCTTCACATGCTCCTCAGCTCACCGCAGCAATGTGATGCCAAGCGGCAGCCCCCATGAAGCCCCCAGCAAGCATTCAACCCCCCAACTGCTTTCTCTCCCAGTTCATTATACTGATCTTTTGGACTCAGCCACCTTAGGTAAAGCAAAAGCAACTTTGCTGCCTTTGCTGTCTCCTTTTTGGATCCAGCTTCTCTTCCAAATGTTTTCTACA
Organism: Protobothrops mucrosquamatus; assembly: GCF_001527695.2. Lineage (NCBI taxonomy): Eukaryota > Metazoa > Chordata > Lepidosauria > Squamata > Viperidae > Protobothrops > Protobothrops mucrosquamatus. The sequence continues at coordinate 149,996 of NW_015387257.1, read as the reverse complement.
TGTGACTCTCTGAGCCTTTGAAACACTGCTTCGTAACACAATCCTGTCTTCGGAAAGCTACACTGTCTTCAAAATGCTTTCCAAAGACAACACAACTTTCTGAAGACAGTGCAGCTTTATGAAAAAAATATTCAGAATGATAGAACAGCTTTACAAAGGCAACATACTTTTATGAAGACAGTGCAACACTGAAAGGCTCAGAGAACCACAGGCAGGAAATATATGAAAAGAAGATAGCAGAGGCACATGGTGCTTCTGCTTCAGGTGCTGGGAACAAAAGGCGAAAGGTCACTATATATTGATTCCCATTATAGTGTGTTCTCAAAAACAACAATTGGTACTTATTAATCTGATATATTCTGTCTTGCAAACTACATGGACCCTAAAAAAATAATTTATTATTTTAGGTTCCTAGGTAGCACAGTATAGGTAGTTCCCATTTAGTATCCACTATTGGGACCTACAGCTCTGTCGTTAAGCAGTGATTACTAAGTGCTAAATCATGTGACCACTCTCCCAGCCTTTGGAATGCTCATCTGACACTGGGATAATTAGGCAAGGGGATTAATGTTTGTATTTATAGTCACCGGAGATGAAGGGATTACAAGAGAGTAAGCAGGCACACACAATGGGGGACACACATTTAAAGCAATGCAATGATGTTGGCAGTCCTAAGCCTGCATTGGGCTGGGAGCCATGAGTGTGCTACACAAATAGCTTGGTATATTCCCTTGCTTCCTCTCTTCCTCTCAAATCTCTCTACTCAGTTGGGGGGAGAGGGAGAAAAATATCAAGTGATTTCTGTAGGCAATCTCCCCTTGGCCTGATCTGTCTTATCTCCAATATAGAGCAGAAAGACTGGAAAAAAGGGATTACAAAAGAGTAAGCAAGCACACAATAGGGAAAGTGGGAGGAGAACAATAAGTCAGGCACCAGACAACATGTACTGACTGTAATGGCAATCACATGACTGATGGATAATACGAATATCGAAAATGCAGCATTAGTTTTAAGGTTTTTTTCAGGACTATCGGAGTGTCAAATGTTTGCTGAAAGAGGCAGCTGATAAGCGAGGACTACTTATAGTAACTACTTTGCCCTACCTAAGAGAAATCTTGGGGGAGGAGGACTTAAAAAGCAAAAGAAAGCAAATTGTCTCATTTGCTTAGGGTCACATCCTAAGAAAAAAAAAGATTTCAGGGTAGGGAAGGAATAAACATGAATGATTGGAGAAATAAATTCTAAGCCTAACACAATTTAAAAGACTATTTTCACTGAAAATGTTTTATTGCCAGCTAGATCATTTCATCCCCTGAATACATCTACAATTTGAGCCTTTATAGATAATACATTGAAGATGTCCAACACTTTGAAGATGGTTTCAAAGCAATCACTTTCATCCAATAGATTTCAGAAGCTTAAAGCAATGTTTACAGCTGGGGAATATGAATGCTGTGGATTAGTAAAATTAAATCCATCTCTTTTAGGGATGATATTGACAATGCAGAAATCAGAAAGCTTTTCCTTAAAAAAAGAAAAAGAAAACAAAAAACCCTGGTGCAGCAAGTAAATCAAGTTTATGTACTTACGTTTATCTTCAAATAATATTTTAGATTTCAGATAAACCTCGGAAGGGTCAAGCTTTGGAGAAGATGACTTCACAGAAGTAGGTAGAAAAGGCATTGGATGTGGAACAGGCTCACCAATGGCCTCTAAGCTTCCTGAATTTTCCTCTTTATTTATTTTCTGAAATAAATAAGATTCATATAAAATAGGTTGCAAAAATGAATATTGTCTTAAACAAGTAAATAGAAAGATGCGCAAAACACTCTTCAATAAACATTTTCGGGTTTTTTAATGCGATTCGAACATCTCCTGAATTTCTCCTGAAATTTTCTAGTATTGCATCTTTCACTTTCTTATATTCTTCTTTGAAATTTTAAGTATGAATAATTAACTCATCCAATCTAACAATAGCAACATTGTGGCAGAATATGATAAAATATATTTCAGAGAAGATATCTCAATTTCACATGTCATAAACTCCCAACAGATTTGTTTCCGAAAAATGTAATTATACACGGATGAAGTCTTTCTATATACTATACATCTACTATAATTAGATAATAGGATATACCAATGTATACAATTCATAATTATAGACAAGACAAGGGGGAGAAATCTACACTAGGTTTAGGTTAGCTTATCAAAATATTTCCATGCCCTTATTTTGGTATTTTATGTAACTTTCCTCTATTTGAGGCATATATGCAATACAATGGAGATTGTATGCAAGCAAGTATATGAAGGGAGGTTGCAATCTGTCAGGATCAGGTGGCATTCTAACCAATCACTTGATCTGGAATTAAATACAGGGGAAAGTACTGACTCAATGTGCATTTTAAAGATCTAGCTGAAAGAAAGGGCATGGGGTAAGGTAGACAATGTTCTGGCCCCTAAGTTGGCCAGCTCTGGTGACTGCAACAGGCTGTGACTAGAGAATAAGGAGGTGAAAGGATCCAACTGAAAATTTGTGAGCTTTGACTATATAGAGCTAGACCTGCACAGTCCTCCTACTAAAAGGATATCTGTAGTGTACTCTCCATTCCACTATATAAGGTCTCTCTGTTTCTAAGCTAACTTTATCTCAAGCATTGTACTGAATTACCCTAAAATTCTTGTCCTGAGGCTTAGGAGAACCTCAGGATTTCATGTCTTCACAAAAGACCACAGAACTGTCTCAGTGAGTACCTAACTTTATGTACATAAAGCAGGGCCCATGCTGGGTTTGGTATTCATTTTGGATGCAACTATAAACTGAAAGTGGAAAAGCATTATCTAATTCCAACGTCCTAGAGCCTTTCGTAGCCTTTTGAGCCTGGAGGAACCTTTAAATATTTTTCAAGCCTTCAATAACCCCTGCACATACAGGCTCAAATATAGGCCAGAAGTTCAAAATTATTATATTCATTTTATGGGTAGGCCCACATATATGCATTAACAATGTTCTTAAACTAAAAATAAAGAAATTATTTTTTTTCCTTTCCCCCACCTTCTTCCCCTGTCTTTTCGGTAGATTCTGCTGCCATCGGTGACTATATATGCTCGGTCCCAGATCTCCTGTGCCTGCCCTGAGATAGAAAACCCGCCACACCAGGCCACTGAACCTGCAGAAAGACAGGCTGGCAAGCAAAGCCCCAGCACATGCACTCTCTCATGTGCACATTCTCTGCTACTCCTCCTCAGCTTGGCTTGGCTCACTTCTCACTTCTCGGCTTCAGCTTTGTATACCTCTCCGCTTCCATCCCTTTGTGCAATCCTTACCTCCACCCGAGGTCAACACACACTCTAGTGGGCCAACCCAGGGTTTGGGGTTGGAGATTTGTTCAATCTCTGCTTTTTAAAAATAAATCATGATCTCCCAGGGAGCCTCTAGTGACCTCTCGCAGAATCCTAGGGTTACGAAACACCCAGTTGAGAAAGCCTATCCTACATAAATAACAGTGGGTAGTGAGTTTTAGTTTGGTGACTAGCACTAATCTCTACACTGGCAGATGACTAGTTAAAATAGTAAGACCCAGGAAATGGATGGATCTGGATCATTTGGTGTGTCTTCTTTCTCGTAAGTTGCAAATATTATTGAAATCTTAGTTGATCTATGAAATACAGAAATGACCATAATTTATCTTGTTATCTTAGATATTTCTAATGTATACATCTTGAGAGCTGTGGACAAGGTTAGTCAAGACTACCCTTTTTGGCTTGTTGAAGTGGCCTGAATAGTACTTGTTTGGGGCTAAGGAAGATAATCAGTGCCTCTTTACAAGTGAGATGTACTTTGCTCCAACCCTGCCTAGACGAACTTTTCATCTAAAAGTTCTGTGCATGTTAGTTTCAAATACTCAATTTCTGAGAAATGTGGCCAAGAAGATAGTGAATTTCTTAGCTCCAAACACGTTTGGGTGAAACTAATAATTTGGACTTGTTACAGTTTATTTTTCCATTAATCCCTTTGCAGTATAGGTATGCGGTAACCCCTATACATGAGTGGCTAAATCAAGCTTCAAACTTTAAACTCTAGGAAGGCAAACTGTACCAATAAATGTTACCAAAAATTGACAATGGGTTGGATGAGGGAGAACAAATTAAAATTAAATTGAAACATGGTGGAAATACTGTTATATAGCATCTATACCTGATAACTGAGATTTAGCCTGCATTGGACAGGCTGAACTCCCTCTGAAAGATTAAGTATGCTCTCGGAGAATGTTTCCTGATTTTCAGCAACCCCGAGATTTGCAGGTGACAGCTATGATAAAAAGTGCCTTTGTATCACTATATCTAAAGTGCCAACTATAACCCTTCTTAAGCTTGTTAAATTTGGCAGCAAGTATGCAAACATAGGTTAAATATTTACATATAGTCTTGACTACTGCAAAACACCATAGCTCTATCCCTGAAACTGGAACTTACAATTCGCACAATGTATAGCAACTTGGCTGATATTCACTGCAATGCAGTGATCATCGTGTCATCATTGATTTAATAATTTAATACTTTTAATATTAAGCTTTAAAGCACTATCAGTGTCAGAATCCCCTCCTGCTCTTCCTGGACAAGCTGGTAGATGAAGCACAGCAAAGAGGAAACTTTGAAATATTAATGGGTGGCAACTGCACAGCTGGATTGCTATCAGAATTTATTCCCACTCTGTCTGGTCAAATGAACATTCCCAAGCAAACCAGAAATGTGATTTGATTGCTTGACTGCTGGAAGTACTCACTTCTGCTCTATCTGGAGAACCAAGCAGCTGGCTTGTCCAAGTGAGTTTGGACTCCAGGTTTGCATGTGCAAACCTCAAGGCATGTTCACTCAAACCCAAATCACTTTCAAAATTTCTTCCTGCTCTGTTTGGAGAGCCTGACGACAAACTGTAACTGCTGCTATATAAAGAACAACACTGATCCAAAATAAACAAGGAATGAGAAATGGGACTAGCTGTTTCAAACAGAAAACCTAGATTTCAAGAATAACATAAAACCAAGCAAGCTCAATCTTTCTCATCTAAAAATGTGCTTTTCAGTTTGATTTCTTTACAAAGAAAACTTTATAAAATACTTTCATTAAAATTATAAGGTTTTGTGCTTTTATTTCATACATAAATTAAACTTTAATTATTAAATGTAATTAGAATAATTATTTCTTGCCCAGTCTTAGCTTTAATACAATTGTTAGTTTAATTGATGGATTTGGCTTCAAACAAATTTATTTATCATTTAGGGGGATACAGCATCAAACAATTTGAGACTTAAATAAAAGAACTCATGCTAGAAAAATAGTGCATAGACAGGGTTTTCCATTGTATAGCTATCTTAGAATGCAGATTCAAATTTTAATAGTGCATCCAGAAAAAAAATAGGAGTAACAGTAGTTTGTGTTTATCTCCCTCACACACCTTAATCCCATGACTGATAGCTAATCTTGAGAACAAATGTTTTGACCACAATTCAGCTACCTTAAGCTTTGCTCCTTTATGACACAGTTTTCTTGGAACATGCTTCCTGACATGAACCCTCTAGTTCATTCTTGTGTTGTACTTTTTTCATTTCTCTCACCAAAGCATATTAAGAGAACAAAGAGTCATTGTTTTCATATAGTTTGTAAGAAAGCATTTCATCCATTACAACTAATCAGTTCAGATTTTCCTTTAATGTGATACTTTTTAATATCAATAAAGTTTATTATCAGTACAGTCAATAAACAAAACTTCTGCTCACAACCTTGACCTCAGAAGGTGAACAAATGAAGAACACAGTTATTGCAAATCAGTTAAAAAGACTGAATATTAAGGGATTACTTCAAAAGTAGAAAATGTTACTTCATCTAAAATTGAGCAAAGCCAATAGCAAATTTGCAATTATTGAATGAATATTTACAATAGTTTTACACCACGAAATGTGGAAGTCAGAATTGTTTTTCCTCCCATAACTGTTGTACAGATTAAATATATGAATGTTAAAAAAGAATCTCAAGGAAGTCCTAATAAAATGATTCAACAAGACCTTCTACACATTTTTTACAGGTAGGGGTAGACATGTTACAAAAACTTCTATTTATACTCACATTATCAATACTGGGAGTTTTTGTAGGTGAGGAAAGTCCTAAAACAGAAAATAAACATTAATATAATCAATCAGAGTATTCCTATTCTATGTTTTAAAGCTATGCAGTGTTTTGCATTCAGAAGGACAGAGCACCTTCGGAGCACATGAGTGCTTTCAAAAACACTGTCACTATATTTTTAAAACAATGGCTTTTTTTTCAGGATCACGCCAACAGTTGCTACATCTGCACCCACATGTACACAGAAAGACCTTTTTCTTTCACATCTATAGCATTAAACAAAGCTATCCTGAATATCAAAACAAAAGAGTTAGACCTTTATAATCTGACAGTCTTGTCTAGCTATCAATATATTCACTTGGCAACTTATCAAGACTTCTTGGAAACAAGAACCAAAAATATTTTTACTGCAGATATTACATCCAAAGATTTTCAACTGGTAAGCAACAATAATAGTCCTTTCAAGCTATTAGAAGGACCTCTGTTTCTTACTAAACATTACTAATGCACAATCCCTTTTCCCACATATCCTTTGCCTATCACAATAAATGGGAGGGAATTAATGTAAACATAATGACTAAGTCAAACCAGTATTTAAAAACTTCTCCTCTTGTTATTTTCAATACCCCAATCTGAAAAGTGAATTTCAATGATAGATTGTATGCCTTGAAAAGATTTTAGTGAATAAATATTAAATAAGTTACCATGTTATCTGCTCTTGTACACTCATTCATGTACTGTATAACATGTTCTGAGGCTGTTTTTTTAAATATATATATAATCAGAAAAAATCTGGGCTAATCATTCTATTATGAAAAAAACATCATGACTAAGTTAAAAGGATTTATAAATTGTCCACCCATCTCAGTACCAAGCTAAAATTCTAAGCAAGGGGACTCACCTGGCAATGTAGATTTCCCTCATATATCTGTGATAACATGTCTTAATGGCACTTGAATGTTAGGGACAGCAATTTTTACATACATGTACACACTCACATATATTCCCGTTCAAAAAATATATATTAAAAACCCCCAACTCAAAGCCCACCCCCCTCCAATTCCAATGTTTGAAATTGCTTTTAATTTTAAGATGTCATAGGCACTATTTTGTATTGGTCCATTACCATTCTACCAATTCCAAAAAGATTTAAAGATGAATTTATCTGCATCAAGAGAGTATTTGCAATTAATGGCAAACTTCCAAATTTTCCCAAGGACAATGTGAAGAGTCAGTTGATCGACATAAACATATCAATAACATGGTATTTTCCAATTCATTTTTATATTTTAATTAGATCAATAGATCAAAAATGGGGAGTATAACAGCTACTGTACTACATTACAGGAGAAGTTGACAGTTTTAGTACAAATAGAATGCTCAATGATAACTAATAACCAAATGTATTTTAAAAGATGCATGAATGTGACTTACTGAATAAAAAACAAACACTTTCTACCATTACACTTCTACATTATCCTCAACAACATATAGACCCAGCAATGTTTGGCAGTGGATTTGTACAATTTAGCCATGTCAGCAACGATCAATTTGTATTGAATAAACTTTGCTAACAGAATCTATTGCCATTTCAAAATACAATTATCACAAATATAACTATATATAACTCTATGTAGTAATGCCAATATTAATATCAAGCCCATAAATGAAAACAAGCTTATATGATATTTTACAATGGTTAACTGATCCTTACTGACATGAGATTAAGAAGTCAAAATAACAATAAAAAGCCATATACATAAAAAGACAGTGGACCAAGACAAACAAAGAGACAATCAACAAACCACAAGTGAGGTCTTTACATGGCACCACTAAGTATACAACTTTTACATATTTATGTTCCTATGAAAGTCTTGCCAATCAGATATAAATGGAAAAGAATTTTGCCTTTGGAGAAATGTGTAGATACTTGACCTATAGAAGCACTCACTGCATCTTCTGAAAGACTCATAGAAAAGAGATGAGAAGATGCTTTTTACATTATTTTTTACCATGAATGTAGAAATACAAATACAAACTTAAGAGTAGCAATATGGGCAACCACAGTAAGATAATATGTGCATTTTGTCAAAATTCCAAAATGCATATTTGCATCAGATGTCCTGATGCAAAAAAAGTAATCACAGAATGTGCAAGATTATATCATATGCCATCATTTTGGCATCATTGCATTTTGTTGTCAATGTCACTAGATAGTATTAAGAAGTACTACATTGTGTTTGAACGCAACACAGGCATTTTAAGTTATAGCAAATTCATTACATACCTCCTCTTAGGATAAGCAGTGGCACCTCTGCTCCAACTGGGAACTGCTTCAGTACTTCTACTACCTGGATGTGTGTTAAATTCTGTACATTCTGATGATAAATCTCTTTAATTACATCCCCTTTCTGAAGTCCATGACACCACTGGCTGTCTAAAATCATCTTCACCTTTTGTCCTGCAGGGCTATCAGCTATTGCAAATCCAAAACCTTTAGGTCCCTTGATCAGAGGAATTGTGACCATTTCTGTTTGAGAACATCCCGAAGAAGACCCTGTAGCCCTTTCTTCTCCAAAGTCTATTGCTGAAGGACCATTCAGGCGTCCATTGACTAATATATGTCCAGTTTTACTATTGTGATCCAAAATCACTGTTCCTGGGATTAAATCCTGGCTGAGTATACAGGTATCTCCTTTTGTAACTGGCTGGCCATTTAAGACAGGAGTGGCTGTAACAATATCTACAACAGGATCTTCACTTTCATCAGGCAGAGGATATCCACGACACAACGTCATATTCACATACTGATTGATGGGAACTAATTGAAACATCTGGACAACATCAGCATGGGTATGGCCAAGGACACATGTACCATTTATATCTACAATGACATCACCTATTAAAAATGAATAAAGTATTAACACAAATATATTTGCACATATTAAAATAATCTTAGTAACCTCATTGTGGAGAATTACTAACATCTATCTATCTATCTATCTATCTATCTATCTATCTATCTATCTATCTATCTATCTATCTATCTATCTATCTATCTATCTATCTATCTATCTATCTATCTATCATATTTAAATAGCCATCCATCTTACAAAAAACTTTGGGCAGCTCCCAATCAATTTTTTTGCTTTGAACTTAATTTGTATTTGTTAAGACTTGACATCATTTTCTTTGGATTTGGGGAATGTTTATGTGCTTCAAAAGTGAAAAACAGAATGTTAGGATAAGACTCATGTGCTAATGAATTGAAGTCTAAATTATATATGACTTTTTTATTCAAATATATTGCTAGAGTATACAACCCATGACCCTTGGGTCATCGTTTCAGAGATATTTCCTTACCAGATTCCTCAATGCCTTCAACAACAGCAGAGCTTCTAATGTATTTGTAAAGTTTTTAAAAAATCAGGGATATTCAGAAATGTATTTGCTTTAAAAGTAGCTTATGTTGAACTGTATAGCACAGTCAAACATCAGGAGTTGACCACGGGAAATGTTTACATACATTTTGTATGATCTCATAAAATATCTTATGATCATTTTTATATCATAAAATGCTTTATAAAATTTGTCAAATTTCAATTCCATAGGTATCATGGCTGTCAGATTTTGGATGTATTCTGTAAGTAAGCCCATTTGAGGTACTTTGATTGAAAAATTGTTGCCTTATGATGCACCTAACTAAAGGTATGCATCAGGCTTTAATGCTCTCTCCACTCCTATTTAACATCTACATAAGGCCACTGGATAAGGTCGGCATGGATGAGATATTATCAATATGCTCTATGGGGAGCCTTAGCGTTTGCATTTTGTATTTATTATAGTTTTTTTCATTGTATTTTTATATTTCTATATTGCTAGCTGCCAAGAACTATGAGCTTAAGGTGGGCGGTCCATAGAAATTTTAGTAATAAAAAATGCATTTTAATTGGGAAAGAAAAAAAGGATTTGTTCCTGAATATCTAAAATACCAAACTCTTTGTGGTCCAACTACAGTGTAAATTGTAAAACCTCAAGTTTACCTGATGAAATTTTGCCATCATGTGCAGCAGGTCCGTCCTTTAATACATTCTTCACCTGTAGAAATTCATCTGGTCTATCTCCACCAATTATTGTGAATCCAAATCCCATAGTACTTTTCTTCAGTGATGTTCGTATTAGTGTCCCTATCAACTGGGATGGATCTCGAGTAAAGAAAGGTTTTGCTTGTTCTGCACACAAAGAAAATGCTTTTAGGCCTGTCTGTTCAAAAACTGGGAGTGCAGATTAAGGCAATTAATATTGCAGTGATAAACTATTTAGAAATGTCAGATAAAAACTTTCTGGATGCAGACCAACATTAAAAAACATGGATAGGTTTATATTATTCTATTCTGTTCTGTTAAATAACTCTTTATAAACACCTAATGCTGGGACATATCAAAGTCTTCCTTCCATCCATCCATCCACTTTCATCATTAAAAGTATTATGTTCTTGCTTCTTTCACAGAGAAAAGAACTTTAAAGATACATAGCTGGGATGTTTTGCTTATTTGATGAAAAATGTCTAAGAACATTTATTTTCTTTTTTTATAATCTGCCATTTTTAAAATGCTTTCAGTGAGTAACAAAGCCTACAGTTAGCAGCAAATCTTTGGTGTTAGTACTTGGATGAAAAATTATTTACATTATTAAGTTGGCATAGAAAACAATATGTTAAAATCATAAAAATATAAATGTCAGGAATTGTTTTAAATTCAAATTTATACCAGTACAAATATTAGCTAATTGTTTCCAGAAAGCTAGCATAAAGAGACATGGTGATTATGATGACGTATATATTCTTAAGTACATTTCAGATTTTAACAGTAGCCACTGAAAACTGCACCTGGATTTGACACGCCTCCATCAGTCTGTCCTAGCTGTTTTTTCCGTTTTGCTTCCAAAACTGGGTTTTCAAATTGAGTTTTCTGGTTGATGTGACTGCAAAGTACACAAAATGATAGTGCAAATGGAATTACAAATATTTACAGGAAAAAGATCCCATTGCTTTCTGCATTATAGGATACTGCTCTCCATTCTTTAAACTTTCCAAAAGGCAGAGGTTCTTACCAAAAATCCAGCAGAACCTCACTTTAGTAATTGCTAAGCTTCAACACTTTAATACTTGCATAATTAATCTGAAAAACCCAGGCTGTTTTCCAAAAGCTAGTAGTATACTTCCATTTGAATACAAACAATCAAATTAATACAAAGAATCAAATTTCTAGTGATCAACTAACTGAGATTTGAATTCAAACAAATGACCAAACTTAGGACAAAATCTAAATTCAATTTAGGAAAAGCGAGAAATTACAAGTGCTGCCTATTACTTAATATGTGAATTTAGATAATAAAAGGTCACAAGAATAATTATCTGATAATCAGTTGTAAAGATTGGGTCTTAAATAATTATTTTCTTATATGGGGATAAGAAAACTTTTGGATCAAGTTTAATTTAAAGCAAGAAAATATTTATTTCTTAATCTATCACAAATTTGGGTGGAACTACAAATAATAATGAAGAGCACAGATTGATAAGCCAAATAAAAGAAAAAAAAGTTTTGTTATCAGTCATCAATTTTGTTATTTCTAAATTACTTAGTTATCTTGTTGTATCTACTTTGTTGATTCACAATGTTTTAAAAGAAAAATAATAATAAAACAATACTCTAGATATTTACTTGGTTAAGAAAATTATGTGCTCTAAATTGAAACATTTTACATATTCAGAGGAATAAAAAACTGTCAAGACCCAACATCTTATTAAAAAAGCATGTAAAACTTTGATATAATTGTAAAAATTTCAAATATATTTTATGAGATATTCCCAAATCCCCTTGCTAATAAAATTATTAATAATGTTCAAGTAGAGATCCTATATTGCAAAGAAAATGTGTCATTAAAAATAGTGGATACTTTATCATTTTATTTATATGCTATTTAGTTTTCTAATATTGTTCTCATACAGGTAGTCATAATTGCGACTGGAACTTCTATCACTAAGAGATGCAGTCATTAACTGAGTCATGCCTAATTTTATAACCTGTTTTGCCATGATTGTAAAGGAAATCATAGTGGTTATTAAATGAATCACACTGTCATTAAGTGAATATAACTTTGTCCATTGACTTTGTTTGTGAGACGTTCCCTGAAAAATTGCAAATGGCAACCATATGTCTCCAGGATGCTGCAACCATTGTAAATAGATGCCAGTTGCCGGGGGACTTCCGGTGGCAGGCGACCTCGTCGGACGCAGCTGCTGCTGCCTCCCGCCTGTTTCAGCGTAAAAGCCGTTTTGACAGCTAGCATCAGCTGTCAAACGGCTTGATACCCTTCCCCTGGGCATAAGGGGATAGGTGAGCTGCCCGGGGTAGGAGTTGAGTTCCC
>NW_015387257.1:134869-135932 GCF_001527695.2 Protobothrops mucrosquamatus | reverse complement strand
ATGTGTAAGCTTATATCCTGGAATGTGGGTGGACTTAATGTTCCCCATAAAAGACGTAAGATTTTTCATTACCTAAGACATTTTAACAATGATATTACATGTTTACAAGAGACTCATATTGTGGCTAAAGATCAAAAATTATTATTGAACTCTAAGCTTGGAGATCTGTTTGTTGCATCTGCCTTAAAAAAAAGAGCTGGGGTTGCAATATATATTAAAAGACACCTTTCACCTATTTTAAAAGAAGCTGATAAAGAAGGAAGATTTCTATTTGTGGAAATAAACTTAAATGGAAGAAAGTGTTTAATAATAGGGGTTTATGCCCCTAACCAACTTTCAGCCCAAAAACAATTTTATAGACAATTACATCAGAAAATTGTGGCTATGGATTATAATTCTTTGATGTTATGGGAGACTGGAACGGTGTTCTTGATACACTAAAAGACAAAAAAACAACTTCTAAGGATGTAACCCTTTCCAGGCTACCTAAGTCTTTTTTTGCAATGATGGAGGATCTAGAATTGGTGGATGTTTGGAGATCACAACATATGGATGAACGTGATTTTACCTTTTTCTCTCATAGACATGAGTCGTTTTCAAGGATTGATTCTGTTTTGACATCGACTGACTTGCTTATTGACTGTAATAAAACTAAAATTTTCCACAGAACTTTGACTGATCATAGCATGGTGTGGATAGAGATTGGTCAACAAAGAAAAAGGAAATCCTGGAGAATAAATGAAAACTTGTTTAATTATGAGGATAAAGTTAAAGCTTTGAAGGAATCTATGGAAGAGTTTTTTCAATTTAATTTGAATAAAGGAACCCCTATAAATATTGTTTGGGATGCTGGCAAAGCTTATTTAAGGGGAATATTAATTGCTATGAATAATGCACACAAACGCAAGCAAATACAGATTAGATTAAACTTGGAAAAAGAAATTGGGACTAAAGAAAAATTACTACTGCAACGACCAACAGATATCAACTTAAAAACCTCTATTAAAATGCTTAAAGATCAATTTAACTTGTTAATTGCTGATCAGGTGGCCACCAACTTGAA